>NW_022111324.1:39531928-39536736 GCF_000313985.2 Echinops telfairi | reverse complement strand
ATGAGAAATAGAGAAATGATTGAAGTTGTCAAGGATTTCTTCTTGCTTTGATCTACAATCAATGCTCATGAAAACAACAGTCAAGAGATCAAAGGATGCATTGCCTGGGGTAAATATGCTGGACAAAACCTCTTTAAGGTGCTAAAAGGTAGGTTACTTTGAGGACTAAGTTGCACCTGACTCAAACCATGATATAATTCATTGCATCACATGCGTGTGAAAGTTGGATATTGAATATGGAAGGTGGAGGAAGAATCCGTGAATTTGATTTATGGTTCTGGCTAAAAATACTGAAAGTGCCATACACTGTTTAAAGGATGAAAAAAATCTATTGGAAGAAGTACAGCCAGAATTCTCTTTAGGGGCAAAGATGGTGATATTTTGTCTAATATACTGTGGACATGTTGCCAGAAAAGACCAATCCTGGAGTAGGACATCATGTTTGGTAAAGTGGAGGAGCGGAGAAAGAGGAAGACCTTCAACAAACCAGATTGATACAGTGGCTGCAACACTGAACTCCAACATGAGAACGATTCTGAGGATGGGGCAGGACCAGAAGGCATCTACTTCTGTTGTACATAGGGTCCCTACGAGTTGGGACCACCTTGATGGCACCTAACAAACAACAAAGATCTTGATGATCTGCCGATGCATATGCAAATTTAATTGAAAGTATTACCTAGATTAATGTTGGAGTAACTACTTGGGAGAAGATGTTTGTACATCAAGGCTAGAATCTCAATGGCACGGCATCCTCTAATGTTGCCTATCATAATAAACTATGTAGGATATCGTAGCTATTGGATGAGAATTCTGTCATATATGAGAGGTTTGCTATTCCCATAGGAAGTTTTATGCACTCGGACTTTGCAGGGAGACACTGATGGAATCCTTTTCCATTCAAACAAGACAGGATCTTTCTCTTATTTGGTATAAAATAGACGCACTTATTCTTTTCTCATGTGCTGCTAGGGATCTCAATCCTCATTGGTTAGTCAGAGCGGCCTTTACTAAGGTGCTTCTCTGTAAAATTGCTATTGTTTTTTTTCATACTTTCAAATTGAGTCACTCACTTGAAGCACGGGATTTCAATATATACCCCTCGGCCAGTCTTTCCCTGGCCATTGGTTGCTGAAATAGTGTGAAGGGATTTGTGTAAATGAGAGGAACCCATTTGGTCCAGGGCATTTTTTTAAGAGCAGAAATAATGGTTAGATGACAGTCCCATATTGGCCACATCTGGGACTGAAACACAGCTTTTGGATGACTCTGTACGAGACATCAGTAGCATTCCTATATTATATGGGGATTAGCGTAGCTAATGTCACATGCTGTACAAAACTTGAAGATTGTTAAAAGGCAGAGATTCATTGATCTGCAAGAGAGATAGGAACATGGAATAGTCTGTACATTAACAATAAATAAACTATGAGGAAGGAAAATCATTAGTTAATATTTCTGAGAAGGAGAGTATTATTAGGAACTAATTTGATCTTGTCAAATCAAGCAGATGGAAGTACAAACAGAGGATTAACAAATGAGAATGTTTCATGATGGCAATCTATTTGTACCAGGAAGGACAATAATGGGAGAGCATGGGGTGAAGAGGAAGGTGGTATGTGGCTTAGAGTTCTGTAATAGACTATGTCCAATTAGAACATAATTGTGGATGAGAATCTTTGTGATGAGGGATAATAACCCTGTTATAATTATGGTAAGTGGGGAAAAAGACAAAATATATAATGCGATTTCAACTAAATCTTTTTGAGGTAAAAAAATAAGTTCTAATTATAACATATGGTATTTCATAAAACTGATAATTTGAGTTTGTAAGGCAGAACATGAATGTGTGTTTGTATAAGGGATTGTATGTACGTGTATATATGTGTGTATAAATGCTATACATGTACATGTCTGCATGTCACAGGAGATCTCTGTTCCTGGTTCTTAGAACTATATCAAAATCTGGATAGTAAAAGACTTATACCTGGAGTAGCAGAATCAGTCCTCACAATATTGTAATGTTTTCAGTGCTCTTGTTTGGATTTGATGATACATTGTTTAATTTCATAGGATTCCAAAAGGTGAGAAGGTAGTGAGTAACTCTATTCACATTATCATCTCATCTAGAAGTTATAAGATTATATTACAATGACAGATACTTGGAATGGAATCATTTTAAACAAGCAATCAAATAAAGAAAAAAATCCCAAATCAATATTTAATTTCCAACAGTTGTATATTAAGGCTTATGGGCATCCAATAATGGCCAACTGCTTGCAAGTCCACTTGTATTTCTTTAATATCTGCTGATTTAGGGAGTTGGGGGAGTATCTTATTCATCTCTATATCTTCAGCACCTAGCCAAGTGTTTGGCGCATATCAAGTTGAGAGAAAATATTTTATAAATAAATCAAACCATAATTGTGCAAACTCTTTTAGCCAAATATTTAATTTATGAGAAGAATAAGTAGATTCATAGATTTTGGTGGGTATAACTCAGGGAATTCAAGAGTTAATTTGGAAAAGATGAATGTGAGCTATTTAATTTTACATATGCCTCCTCATGCCTATTTTGATACTTTGGAGCCATTTTAAGCTAGATCATATATGTTCTTACCACCTGCTGATGCTTACCAGACGGTAACTTGATGAGGGCAATATAAAATTACTTCGAGTGGTTTATTTGTGATCTTAATGTTATTGAGAGGGATATTTGCTAAATGTATTAGCTTTGTAAGTTCAATCAATTGGTCTATTTATTAATATAATGGATTCACAATTTTTTCTGAAATAACAAATTGCTCAAAAGGGTTGATACAATTTAAGGTCCTAAATATTATTTTTACTTGTAATGAGGAACACTAGTACGATAAGTTCATTTTTTCCCTTCTACTCTTATAGCATGGAGGACGTCCTACCTCAACACCAAACAAAATCATAAAAAAAGATTTATTACAAACATTTCAATTATGTGAGAATGTCTACTCAATTGGATATGGTTATTTATATTGTATTGTTTTCTTTTCTTTTTATAATAGAATCTTCTAGTAAGGGGCTTCCTAAGTCCTGATAGCTTGTCTACTCATGGCCAAAATTGAACTGCCAAATGTAGGAAACAATATGTCTTAGTTATGTAATGCTGCTACTAAAAGTGAGACTTTAACAAAAATCCATTTATTTTCTCATAGTTCAGGAGACTAGATATCTGAATTCATAGCCCTGACTTTAGGGAATGGTTTTCTCTTTCTCTGTGCTCTGGAGAAAGGTCCTTCTATCTTCTCAGTCTCTGTTTCTTGGTTCTGAAATGATTTTCATGCGGCATCTATCTTAGTGCATCCCTTCTTGCTTCCCCATGCCAAATCTACGTTAATACAAACATTACCAGTAACTGACTAGGGAACAAACAAGGAAGTAGTTGGGTGGCTCTGCCAGTGAATGTGTATTGCATAGAGTCAGGGCCATTATGAACTAACTCAAGGTTAAATTTCTGAATTTTTTTATTTTGGTAATAATTTCAGTGCAGCTTGAATTTGTTCCTTTCATATAATCACTTTCTGATCATATACTACCTTCTGGCATGGATCATCAGCCAATTATTTTTTGGTGCAGTAGACTTAATGTTGCATGAAAAACAGAATTTCAAAAATTCTTGGGAAAATGTCATAGAAAGATAATAGATTTTTTTCCCCATGAACTTTCTGAATCATCCCTCATACTATAGACAGAGGGGACAGTGAAGAAAAATCAGGTCATTGTTCATAAGAAAGAAACAAAAAGGCACAGGGGCCCATGGAGGTGTCTAACATCTAGGTTCAGTGGTATCCTCACAGAAAAATAAAAGACTGGTCACAGAGCTGTCAATATTTACCTAAAAAATGAAAGTGAATGTCTAAATCATGTAGTGAAACTACAGGAACCCTATGATACTTTGGATAAGTCTTGGGCCTCAAGCCACAAGGTTTGTGGTGCCCACTCACCAACTGCTCTGTGAGAGACAGACTACATTGTTTGCTGCTGTCAGATTTACAGTTCAGAAGACTTATTGCACTTCTGACTCACAGGGACCCTGCGTATAAGAGGGTGAACACTGCCTTATAGAGGGTCATTAAGGCAGTGGGCTTAGTTTGGGGTTTGGAATTGTGGATATAAAGATGATATTTTAGACAGCTTCTGTCTGCTGTGTGTATTATAATGATTACTTAAATTCAGTACTTTTAAAAATAATATGTTTATTTTGGAAAGACCCTAAATTTAAAAGTTGTTGTTTTTCATGTCGGTAATTTTTTTCTCTCTTGTATCTCACATTTTAGTTCTATTTTGAGTTTTTATCCAAAATACATGGAAATTCTTCCCTACATGGTAGCACTAAAGTAATGAAGGAGAGATAATGTTGACTTGGAACTTTAATTTATTCAGAATACGTATTCACAACCACAATAATAGTTACTTATTTGGCATTGTTTTAATTATCTTCATAACAGTTACCAATAAATCAACCTACAGTTTCACTTGTTTTTCTTAATATAAATCACAATAACCAATATGAATATTCATGACTATACTTGAAACTTATAATGCCTGAAGTTTTCATAAAATTTAAATGTTTTCAGTGGATTGATTTTGCCCCTAAGAATATACAAAATGCATGAGCAAGTTACTTGAGCCCCTCCAAAGTTATTAATACATACAAGAAAAAAATACTAAACATTTAAGATTTCCAATATTACCTACTTTCCAATATGCCTAGTATCAGCACTTTTCAAGAGCATTTAAACACATAGTTAATACTATTAGGAATTTAGATG
>NW_022111324.1:39517589-39529787 GCF_000313985.2 Echinops telfairi | reverse complement strand
AGCCTGCGATATTTCTGCTTTCTGCATCATTCCTGTGGCTTCATGAGTCTGAAGAGAGACATGTAGCCTCATATCAGTCTTATGGACTTGAGTTGGACTGGGCTGGGATGTTTTCTCGATATATACCTGCTACTTGACACAAAGCTCTTTCTTATACTTGTATGAGTGTCACTGTCACTGGACTTGTTTCGCGGACAACTTGGCCTAACACAATGAGCTTGGTGATCTTAACAAAGGTGATCTGGTCACAAAAGGTCACAGCCTTGAAAACATATAGAGCAGTTCTACTCTGCACACAGTGAGTCCTCATAAGTAGGGACCAATTTGAAGGCAACTTGTTGCAACATTAGCAATTCTTTTTTGGTAAATTTCTACACATTTTTCAAGACCAAGTTATTCCCTCAGTGGAACATCCTAGAGCTCACCATAGAGCTCACCATGCAATTTAATGAAATCCTTCTTTATTTTATTTCACTTAAAAATCCCACCACTGTCTGTAAATGTCTACTTATAATGATCGTGTAGGTCAGAGTTGAATTACTCAACAATAGGCAGTCAATCATTAAGGAAGCAGACTGCCTCACTCTTCTCCCAATGAGCAGGCTAATAGGTTTAAACCACGGACCTTTCAGTTAGCAGCCAAATGCACAACAGTGCAGTTTGATGGGCTCTTTATTTTCTCCTTAGCCTCTGGCAATTTTCTTCATCTTTTATTCTGTACTTCAAGAATGTGTTGTGTGTTCTTTGATGCCCAGTCTATCAATGTAAGCTTGGGGGTCATAGGTTCATCATCTGCATTTTGCAACACTTCTCAAATAGTAAATGCCTGATTGTTTTTTCTTTTTGTCATTGTTGTTTAATTAAAAGAGAACTGTGGAGGAAAATTAAAGATAGTGGACATATTTGACAGCTATATAATTTGTTATGTTAATATTAATTTGATCTCAATGTACTTTATTAAATGGAATGCTAGTTCATTGTTTTAAAGAGACATTATATACTTGGGATTTAATATAAAAGCTCTTTTTTATTCTACACATGAGAAAATTCATTTAGGAAAGTTATTGCTATTGCACAGTCCATTGGCAAACATGAGTTTTAGATAATTGTATTAAAAGTCATTCATAAACAACTGAATGGGCAATTGCTTTCAGTAAAATGTCATCTCATTTCTAAGGTAAAATAAAAGATGCTCACCATTGTTTAGGCAGATATTCCTATTGTATAACCAAGACGTAATCCCCTTTTGTTTTTAGTAGTCCAATCCCTATTTTGCTAACATTTTCATTCTTGTCCTAGCAGCCGCTTGCTAGCTCGCTCGCTCACTCACTCACTCACTCACTCACTCACTCACTCACTCACTTGTTATTGAGTCAAGGTGGGCTCAGAGACCCTGTAAGACAAGGTAGAACTGACCCCTTGAGTTTCCGAACCTGTAAACCTTTGTGGGAATAGACAGTCCCTTCTTTCTCATGGAGAGTGGCTGATGGTTTGGAACTGGGGACCTTGCAGTTAGCAGCCCAGTGTGTATTCACCAGGCTGCCAGAGCTTATCCCATATGACCTTAGAAAATATAATTTTATTTCCTGTTCAGAAGGAAAAGCAGATTGACTCCAAGCCAAAATTGTCCCCATTCCTTGACAGCAATAGATTTAGAGGTGAGCATTTCTGGTCAACAAGATAGACATGGAAATTGGCTTGTGTTCCTGGGAAAATGCTCGTTTTCAAGGAGAGCCGCAAGAAATCTAGCCCTCTTTCTGCCTCAGGGGTTCATGCATTTGACACCACCTCAACAACTATTATGTCTATTAAAGGAGCTACAATTAAGGTAAAGTATGTTTATAGTAACAAAATAGAGAGGTGGAAATAATCTGGGTCCTTGCTCTGAATTAGATGTTTAGATGCTAATGGCTAGCTTCAGGTCCACCAGCGATTCCCTAGGAACAAAATGAAGCTGTCTGCTCCCACAAAGATGTACAGTCTTGGAAACACTGTTATTGTTGGATTGTTATAAGTTGGAATGACTCAAACAATGGATTCGATTTTTCCATGTTACTGTTCTGGTACTGAAGACTCCAGACATGGGGACAATTCCTTGAAGATATCTAACAGCACACTGATATCCAACCACTTTTAAAAGCTATGATTAGTGCCCAGTCGAATAGCAAACATGGATGTTAACATCCCAGCTATATAATTCTATTCAGTGCAATTCACTGTGAAATGCTGGACAAAATATTTTGGACTGTGTTTCAAAAATAATAATGTAGGGCATTTAGGGTTAATTTTTGGTGGATACAATTTCAAAAAGATATTTTATCTATGCAATTATCAAATTCTACTCAAGGGTCAGTAAAATGATTTTTTGGATGTGTATTAGTGCAGAATGGAGTAAGAAGTTCAGGTAAGAAAACTTGAAATTGTCTGCTGTTTTCCTATGTAACATCTTTACTAAAATGATTTATGCTAAGTGATTTAATAGCTAGACCCCAGCTGAAGCTAAAAATCACCATCTAACACTGCTGGAGCCAACATGTGCTATAGCAGCAAACTTATGAACTTCTTTAAAAGTGACTTAGACAAAATATTGAAGCACTAATGAGTGCAACGATGCTAGTGAACATCCACAGTTATCTGCCTTGGGACACGGCTTCATTTCCATGGCACATGACATTAAGTAATAGTTGCTTTCGTGTGTTCTTCACTAGTTTATGATTGAGTTTATGGCTTTCAATAATATATTTGGTTAGATTATTACAAACTCCTTTCAGTAGCCTTGTAAGACCATTATATAAAGTTTCTATACAGATATGATATTATTCTAAGCACTTTATGCTTATGCACTTATTTAACTTTTCTAACAATTTTATGAAGCAAGCATTTTAAAGATCTTTGAAATGATCAAATAGGAAAAAGAAAGTTTAATCTAGTTGTCTTAGGTCCCAAATTTAGCAAGTAATAGAATTAGACAGTCTGGTTGTGGATTTAGCCAAAGCATTGATTTCCTCTTGGTAGACAGAAAACATACAAACAGCATGAACTAGAGTGACCATTTTAAGTGCTTCTTCTTCTATTTACATTCTCTCTTTCTTTTGCTAATGATTGTATAAGAGGTTATTTGTATAGAATAAAATATCCTTCACACCATGAGTGCATAACTCTACTTTATTTTGTGATATACATAATTGTTTAAAGAGGTGTTATAAATTTGAGTTTTAAGACAGTAATTGCATTTTGTGTTACATATGGGAAATTTCCATTAAGAAACATTCATAGACATAGGTAACTAATCACTATGTTTTAAGTTGTGACTGTTTCCCAGTCTATTGGCAAACATAAGCTTAGGATAAACTGCTAATGTAACTAATTGCTTTTTCCTTTGCAAGTGCATCATTACTTTATATAAAATATTTTATAATAAATACTTTCTTGAGCAGTTTACCTATAAACACAATACAGCACAGTATTGTGCTGTACAGTAGTCCCATAGGAGCAAATTAGAAGATTGTTTTTCCAGAAAGAAGTTTTCATCCAAGTTTGAATGATTGAGTATCACAACAAACAAATTTAGAGGTTGTTAGCAAAGTCATTAATTATGTAAGTTCAGAAAAAAATTAAAAATTCATTTGGGAAAACTGACTAATTGCTAAATATTAGGATTAAATCATTATAATCTGTCAGTACATTATTGCTGTTTTTTTTCCCCTCAGAGTAGTATATTTCTATGAAAAAACGTTTTCTATTTATATATCTTCTTGTTTATCTTGGAGCTCAGCACATCATACATTTTAGAAGCATTAAAAGTTTCAGCAACGTTTTCTATCTTTGTTACCTCATTTTAAGTTGATTTTATAAATGTATATTTGGTGATTTACATGTTTTAAAGTTGCAGTAGATATATGCTTAAGAATATCCATTAAATATGAAGAGATATTTTACAATGATTTAGAAACTGATAGCAACAGGCCTATTCCGTAGAATAATTCCTATAAGAGGCAGAGATACATGCTCATCAGTTATTCAAGAAACATTTAAGTGCCTCATATGAGTTTAGAGGAAAGACACAGAAATGAAACAAGTAGATGCATCCCTCACCCATAGGGAATCAACACTTTGGTGGAAGAGGATTATTTATTTGACTTAGACAATGTTGAGGCTTATGGGAATCATACGACTGATGTCTCACAAAATCATTGCATGTTGGGTGTCATTTTGTTCAGAATATATCGCTTAAAGAGAAATTGCATATTAATAAGTTGTGTAGTGTGTTCAAGATATATACTTTTAGTGTAATTAATCAAAGGGCTTCCATGGGTCTTTACATTATTTAAACTTTCTCACAAAGGTACTATTTGTGCATTTCACACAGCAGCCAGTGATATTCATGTTTAAAACACTTTAAGTATTGTTATTTGCTTTTAAGACTGTATTCAATTTCTTCTGCCTGTATAAGATTATTATGATTTAACCCTGTGGCTGCTTAAGAAAATATTTCTATTTAGTTTCATTCAATTAAAATCAAGTATTGGTTCAAAAGGTAAGGATGCTAGTGAAATATTTACCCCCAATATCACATACTTTATTTTACTCATTGGTCCAGTTGTGAAGATTTTTTTTTTTGTCTACAATCCTTGATCTTCATCAGTAAGTGCTTCAAGCACTCCTCACTTTCAGAAAGCAAAGTTTGCATATTGTAGATTGTTCACAAGCTTTCTTACTGTCTTGATGCTGCATTCATGTTCGTGTAGTCCAATTTCTCAGATTATCTGCTCAGCATATAGATTGAATGCATATGTTGAGAAGATACGGCCCTGACACACACCTTTCCTGATTTTAAAGCATGCATCATGGTAAATGGAGACAAGCTTGACGTTGCAAAGGATTACGTCGTTCTTTTATCCACAACTCAATGCTCATTGAAGCAGTAGTTAAGAAGGTAAACCTACAATGTTTTTTAGAGACATCAGTTATATGGCTCCTAACTATAAGCACCGTCCTTCCTTTAGCGCCCCCCATCCCCGACAGTCATACATATTCTAATTAGAGTGCTAAATATAGGATATAGGTCAGAATTGGTAAATTGGTAAATGAGAAGTGCTGTTGGTTCTTCGTTTAAGATGTCATTGTATTTGGTAAATCTACTGCAGAGAACCTTTTTAAATAGCTGTAGAATAAGGTTGTCATTTTGACGACTAAGCATGCCTAACCCAGGCAGTAGTATTTTCCATTGTCTTATGTGCATGTGGAAGTGGGATATTGAATCAGGAAGAATACAGAAAAATCAATGGAGTTGGACTGTGGCACTAGCAAACAATTTTGAATATACCATGGATTGCCAAAAGAACAAACAAATGTGTCTTGGAAGAAGTTTACAGGCAGACTGCTCCCTAGAAGTGAAGATGGTTAGACTTCCTCTCACGTCCTTTGAACTTGTTATCAGGAGAGGAGAGTCCCCGGAAAACAACATCATTCTTGGTGAAATGCAAGGTCAGCCAGAAAGAGGAAGGGACTTCCTGAGATGTTTTGGCACCGTGTCCGTGACAGTGGGCTCCAATATAGCAACAATTGTGAGGACGGCCCAGGACAGAGCAGTGTGCAGTTGTACCCAGGGGCACTTTGGGTTAGAACCAACTCAACTGGACCGAACAACATTCACATCATGTATTCTGGAAGCCTTTTATTATTGGTCATTATGAGTTATAATCAACTCCGCAGCAGTAAGTTTTGAATATTGGTTAAGAACTAGAGGCACTACTATGAGTAAAGTAGTGGATATCCACTACTATTCTTTTACTCATAGTAGTACAGTAGCTATCCTCATCTTTCTCATGAGCAACAGTTAGTGAGTTTGAACCTCAGTCCTATGAGTAGCGGTCTAACACTTTCCTAAAAGGGCCAGCAAACCATAAAAACAGTCACTGCCATTGAATCAATATTGTCTCACAGCAACCCTATATGATGGGGAAGCACGGAGTGCTCCTGCGAGTTTTTGAGATGGTAAGTGTTTATGGAGGTAGAAAGCCCCATCTTTCTCCACAGAATAACTGGTGGTTTCTAACTACCAACCTTGAACATAGCAGCCTAACTTGTAACCTATGTGCTTCTATTAAAATGTACAGGATTTCATCAGAATATACTCATTTGCAGCGGATTTGTGTGAGTATAGGATTTTAGAGTAGAGCTATAATTCAAAGGGCTTTCAAGGCCATGTCATTTTTGCAGAGAGAGGCCCCAGCTACTTATTCCATATAGAGAACAGCTGGATCTCCACTATGCTAGTAATAGTGCCTCTCGTTCTTAATCAATGATCAAAACTTACTGACGTTGAGTTGATTATAACTCATAGTGCCCCCAGGGTTTCTTTAACGTCATCATAAAATAGAATTGACTTCAATGAAAATGATAGCTATGCTGCATTCCAGTAGTAATGCCCTGCCCTTCCTTAATACAACTCCTCTCTTAGTCACATATATTCCACTTAGAGAATGAAGTACAGAGTAAAGAATACCGACTTGGCGGAATTAGGAAATTGATAACTGAGAAGTGCTGTAAAGTTTTTAGCGTAAGATGGCATCGGCTTAACATACTTGTTAATACTTGTTTCACATACTTGTCCATAAACTATCATTAAAATAGTATTGAAAATATAACTAAAGAAACATATATAACTTCATGGAAAAATAAGCATCACATTGATTTTTCAGAATTTGGAACTAGAAACCCCCTTAAAAATGTTAAGGTTCTTGGACTGCAAAATACTGTTATTAACTAAGACACACTTTAACCTTTAAATTTATGTGTGGGAGATTAAAAGCTGGGACAACTAGATAGATACATACATACATACACACACATATATATTTCAAAGATATGAGGAATTAAGGGAAGCTAAACTAACCTATGAAATAGATTTATATCCATATTGAATTCAATGTATACACCATTTTTCTTTATTTTAAATACAACTTATATATGCTTATGCAAAAAAAAATATAAAGGCAGAAGAAAAAGCAGACACTAATCCGTGATATTCAATCTAGAAGTGAATATTAAATACTCATCATTTTGGCACTATCAGATTTGTATTTACTTTTCCACTGTATTTACTTTTCCACATATATAATAGCATTTATATACAAAGAAGTATGGGTATCAGTATAATACATGTGTATGGGCACATTTGATTATTTATACATAAATATCTTACTGCACACCTTCTTTCATAAAATACTTATTTATTCTGTCAAGTAGCTCCATGATGGTTTTAAAACTGAATTTAAGATCCAGAAATAACTGTAGCAGAAAGATAAAAAATAGCAATAATTGAAATAGAAACCAACATAAATTAGAAGCATTTCTAATTTGTTGCTTAAGTAAATTAGCAATAATTTAGTTAATAAATAATAATTTATGAAAAGGAGGAAATATACAACCAGTTATTAGGAAATTGAAAGGAAATGTACTTCAGCAAAGAAACTTTTTTACTTATTAAAAGTTACCATGGGCAATTTGACTACTCTTATAATGTGAGTAAATGGAAAATAAGTAGAAGGAACCCCTAAAATTTAAAAAATACATTAATACCAAACCAGTTTTTCATGCTTCCACTCTGACTTTTGATGACCTCATGAATATTAGCAGAATTATGCTCCATATGGCTTTTGGGGACTTAATTTTTGGAAGCAGATCACCAGGTCTTTCCTTGCGGCACCTGCAAATAGATTCAACATTCCAGCTTTTTGGCTACTATCCAAGTATATTCACCATTCGCATCACTCAGGCAACAATGAATAAACTCATCCTTCATATTTCGAATCAACTTTAGCCTCGTATGTTCCTTCTTTTAAGGGTCTTGTTTATATTTATTTCCCAGAATTAGAGTTCAGTTGTTAGTTCTTTTATTATTAGTTGTCTACTGATTAAAATACCTAACACAAATGACCTGTAAAATTTCATTCAATATTCAAATGTAGATTTCTCAGAATCATTCATTCCTAATATAATACACTCTCAATGGACTTAAATAGTAACCCTATCTAATGTAAGGGATATGTTTGTCATACTACTGGATATTAAAGTGTCAGAAGAAAAGGGAAAAAATGCTCTATTTAAAATGGTAGCGTTAAAAACATAACCTGGACATCTATCAACAGTTACTTTTTAAATGCTGCCATAAACAGTATCAGCAACATCACATTGTCTTTTAGAGTATTTTATTTTTATATCCTAAATAATCTGTATAACAAGACAATGGATTATGTGTTTTTTATGTATAATTGTGTTCTTATTAGTGAGTACTTTTTACTTACTCTCACTGTCATAAACCTCCTTTCACCCAAGCAACAATGTTGGTTTGGTTTTGTGTTGTTTATATTTCATTCTTCAGTACAATTACACACATTCTCTCATAGTAAAATGAAGCCCTTCAATTTGAACATCAAATTACCTGATAACAATGATGACATCACAGGAGGAGACCGGACTTTGTAGGGTTTCACAGCATTAAATCTAGAACTGGAATGACTTAACTGGATTCAGAACCAAGCTCTTCTACTTACTCTGAGAAAAACATTTTATTTTGTAAATCAAAAATGTCTATTAAAACACAACTTAAATGACTTCTCTGATGTGACTCAGAAAGTTTACTTGTTTTCTGTTGCTGCAGTTAAAAGAAACACAACAAAACAAGGAAACACAAACTTAGTGGCTACGACATAAATGGATTGTTTTATATTCTTAGAGTTTAGGTTTCTGGAAAAGGAGCTCTCTGGAAAAATATAAAAATCATGTCTTAATCCCCATATCAAGTATTATCATCTTGATCAATATATAATATACAAACAATGTTAATCCCAGTTTACCAGGGTCAGAGTCTAGATAATGTCTATTTGCATTTCTTGCCTTTTCCAACTTTGTCCTGGTCCACTCCTTAGTTGGTCGGTCTCTCCTATCTTCAGTCAGTATCCTACAATCTTCAAACTTCTCTCTGATTGCAAAGTCTTCTAAGTCTCTCTTCGCTTTTAGAGAACACTTTTAGATCCTGATGGTCCAAGCAGCTCCAGTCCACCAATCAGTACTATAATAGCCTGGCAATCAGAATCCATACATTACAGACAAGAAAGCCTCAAGGAGTAGTTCCCTTCTGCAACACACAGGATCATGCAGAGTAAAACCAAGTAAACAGGTGTGATTGCATTTGCAATAATAGTCATCACAACCTGAAAATCTACAATAATTATTATTAGGTCATTAGCAACTTTAAGTCCATCTGCAGCCTTAATTACCCTTTGTCACATAATAAAATATACTGAAAACTTCTGGAGATGAAGAAATGAGCATTTTTGAAAATTCATTATTTGGTCAATCATGGGGACAAACTGGATTAACTTCAGAACGTAGGCAGCTATCAATAAAGAAATCTAACTTCTTTAAACTCTATTAACAACAGAATGTGAGCATCTGTCAATAAAATATACCACTTCTCAAATGACATCACTGCTGTCATTTTCTAAAGCGTGTCTCTTGTCAAGCATTCAAGTACTCTTTTGCTCCCACGAGGAAAGCCTTGGAAAGGGAATATACAATAAGAAGGGGAATGTGCAATAACAACCCTGACCATTTCTAGTGTCATTTTGGAAGTGGGTCTGTAGCCTCTTCTATTTTCACCAAATTACCTCTTCCCCATTTTCGTTTTAAAATAATCATGAAATTTCATTTCATAGCAGAAGATCACAGAAAGCCCCATCTAGTAACCCAAATGTCAAAATTAGAGCATATTTTTTGCCTTGAGATAAAGCAAGGGCTGGCTGGGAATTTTCCTTGAGAAATCTCATCCAGTCTCTCTGGCACCTGGGATTTTGCTCCTTCAGACTTATTTTGTTCCCCAAAGGCAAAGAACACTTGAGGCCATTTAAATGTATACTCCTGATATGTTTAAAGTATGTGAGGCGATGTCTTTTTTGATCTTGGACATTAAGGAATTTTCTGGTTATTCCTTTTTTTGGCAAGATTTCTTCTTGTGGTCTGGAATATTCAATGTCCTTGGTCAAAATTCAAAGCATCAATTCCCTTTGGTCTCACTTATTCTCTGTTCAGCTATCACATTTAAGTCTTAGTCTAAATTATGAGCTTAGTGCTATGTAAAAACACAACTACATTTTCTCCCAACCTTTCTTTATGCTACTGTTTTCAGACATTTTATTTCTATATTATATAAACCTCAAAATATATTATTGTTGTTTTTGCCTTAAAAGGCCAGTTATATTTTACAAAACAATTCTAAAATATAATAACAATTTTACATTTAACATTTATGGTGCTTTTGTTACTTTCTGTAATTCCAAGTTCTTTTTTGACATCATTATTATATCTCATTTTTGAAAGAAATTTTTACTGAATACGAAAATTTAAAGTGCCTTTTTTCTCTTTCAGCATTTCGTAGTTGATTGATTAGCCTCTAGTTGAAAGTCTCTTCTTTCATTGTTTGCCTGATCCCATGGATTTTTTCCTTTGCCTTCATTTGCGGTGTTCACTTTTCTATCAACCTCTAGCAGGGCAATTATCTTTTAGTTTGCTGTGGACCATCTTATTCTTTGAATTCTTAACTGGAAGTTTATATTTTCCATAAATTTTGAATATATTCAACCATTCCTTTTCCAAATAATGTAATGTAAAATAATTTCTTTTCCTTCTGGGATCCTAATCTTATATATTTTAAATAATTTGATTTTGTCCTACAAGCCATTGTAAATTTTCTGCATCTATCAATCTATTTATGTTTAATTTTAATATTTTGCTACATTTTCTGGTGTGCAACCTAATAAACATAGCACATGTTTAATTTCAGATTTTACATACTTTTTGTCTCTAGAATTTTTTTAAGGCATTCACATTCCTTTTTATTGTTATTAAAACTTTCTTCTGTGGATATCTGTAATTGAAGTGTGTCACTTCGTTTGATTCCACTGTTGCTCATAGACTGAGCCCTGCACACTGCTTTCTCCTTCACCTCAAAGGGGACACCTTTGTCTGTAGCTACACACTCAGCATTCCTATAAAGATCAGGCTGGATTTGCTCCCAAAGTTTCTTCTTAGGATTTGGCTCCTTGTTAGGCTCTCCAGGGAAAGTATCAAAAGTAATTCTGTCTCCAGGAACAGAGAATGAGGAGGTGCCGCCGAGATTTCAAATTTCTCAGGGGAACTGGCGCAACTCACCCTTGCAGGTTTCGGATTACAAAGTAAAATCCCCTTTCAATTTTGCATCTGTTCAAGAGGAACATGATTCACCAGGCCACTGACAACTGTTCTTGGTACTGATTCTCCCACATCTACTTCTTGTACATACAAAGAATCTGCATCAGGATGTTTTTTGGCAGTGGTGATGCAACCAGTCAGAAGTTCAGGCAGGAAACATCAATTGGCTTTGAATCAGCACTTCGGGTTCCTGACTGCTGGTTTTTCTCTTTCTTCTCACCTTGCTTCTCCATTTTCTCTTTCACCTTCTTTTCTTCTCCTCCTCTGTTTATCTGTTCTTTGGCACCGGGAGGGATGGTTGTTGTCGGTGTAGATTGCATCACATGTAGAAAGTGTAGAATTAGCTTATACCAGAAGGAAATGGTACTTGTTTTACTCCACTTAGAATTTCAGTCTGGATTAGCTCCTGTTTCAATTCTTCTATTTCTTCCTTCAATTTTGCACTGTCAACTCGAAGTTTCTTCTCCTTTCTCAGAGTTCTCTTCAAAATTGCTTTCTCCTTAAGAAGAGCAACTTGCTGCTTAAGATAGTCAATGCTTTGATCTGCCTCTGCCCCCTTCTGCTCCAGTCTCTGAAGAACAGCATCATTGGCTGCCATCTTTGCCAAGAATAAGCAGAAAATCATTAATTTTTAGACCACAAATTCCAGATGGCCTCTGTCTCTGTCTCTATGATTTCTGTTTGCCTCTTTTTATAATGACCATGTCTCACCTCATGTGTTTAGCTTCTGTTTAATTCATAAGCACATTGTATAATTCCTTGAAATTCATTATCTGCTGCTTTCATTGTCTTTGTCATTTTAACATAAAAATCCTTTGATTCATTTATTTTGCACTATGATTAATATTTCAGGAGTTTTGATTTATTGCTAAGTGTGTCATGCTATTTTTCTTATCTAATCTATTTTATAATAAATTAATAATACACAAGTCCATAAATTGAGGG
>NW_022111324.1:39512131-39515597 GCF_000313985.2 Echinops telfairi | reverse complement strand
AAAAAAAGATGCAATGGAGAATACCATGTCTTAGGTCAGACCACCTTAGACCTCAAAGTAACGTACTTGCTCTTCAATACTGTAAAGAGGTCTTGTGCAGCAGACTTAATGAAATACATCTTTTATTTTCTTGACTACTGCTCCATAAATCCACTTTAATTGTGGATCCAAGTAAGACAAAATCCTTGAAAACTCCAAATTTTCCTCCTTTTATCATAATATTATCTATGAGTTCCAGTTTTAAGGCTCTGGGTCTTCCTTGCATTGAGTTGTGATCCATACTGACGACTACGGTCCTTGATCTGCACTAGCAAGTGCTTCAATTCTTCCTCACTTTCAGCAATGTTGTGTCATCTGCATGACAGGTTATTAATAAGCCTTCCTCCAATACAGTCGAGAGCCTATGTTCCAGGTCCTCTTCTGATTGTGCTCTGAGCTTCTGGCAGTTCCCTGTCAACGTGCTGCTGCAATCGTTGATGGATGATCTTCAGCATGATTTATTTGCATGTGATATCAATGATATTGTTCCATAGTTTGAGCATTTTGATAATTGACCTTTCTTTGCAATGGGTACAAACATGGATCTTTACCTATCATTTGGCCAAGTAACTATCTTTAAATTTCCTGTCACAGATGAATGAGTGCTTCCAGTGCTTCTTCAGGTTTCTGAAATATTTCAATGGGTATCCCATCCATTCCTGAAGCTTCGTTTTTGGCTGATGCTTTCAGTGCTATTTGAACTTCTTTCTTCAACATTAGTTCTTACTCATATACTACCACTTGAAATGGTGGAATGGCAACTAGTTCTTTTTGTTACAGTGATTTTGTGCATCATTTCCATCTTCACTTTATGCTGCCTGCCTCATTCAATATTTTGAGTACAGACATTCAAAATTACAACACAAGGCTTGAATTTTTTCTTGAGTTCTTTCAGTTATGCTGAATGTGTTCTTCCTTTTTGGTTTTCTGTTCTAGGTTCTTGCATGTTTTGTTATAATATTTAACTTTGTCCTCTTGAGCTTCCCTTTGAAATTTTCTATTTAGCTCCTTGGCTTCAACTTTTCTTCCATTTGCATTAATTACTCTACAATTAAGAACAGTTTCAGGGTCTTATCTGATATCCACTCTGATCTCTTCTTCTTTCTTATATTTTTAATGACTTTGTGTGCTTCCACTTCAATTTAGAAACTAACTCAAATTCAATTTCACTCTAATGTATTTCAAATGTATTTCATTCTAATAACCCAAACCCAGACATATATACATGCATTCTAGTTTGACATAAAGGACATCATACACGAAGAAGACAGAAGGTCACTAAAAATGCAGAAAAGACAACAGAAGAGATTCTTAAACTTGGTTTTCACTGTAGAGGAGTTGAAGTGAATACAAAAATGAAGTAGAGGAACCAAATAAAATACTTCAAAGTAGTTTGAGAGCACACAGTGTTGTAATAAATATGCGAAGATTTGGGATAAGAAAACCAGAAAGGAAGTGCATGTGCATGCTTGTCACCTCTCTAGCTGAAGTAACTGAAGAAAACCCAAGCCTATAATTGAAATACTGAAGGATAATGTTGGTAAAAAAAGGTTGAATAGTATAGGAAGCATTAAATAAGACAGAGGAAAACACTGAGTTGCTATATGAAAAAATAACGAATTGCTACTCACACATATCAGGAGGAAGTATGTAATCAAAATTGATAGTATTTATGGAAGAAGTCCAAAAAGTTTCATTAACACTTTTCTGAAAAACAAGGGTCCTACATCGATGGCTTACAAATTGAGAAGTTTCAGCAAATAGATTCAGTGAGAGCTCTCTTTTTATAAAAGATTATTTGCTTGAAAACAGAAAGGGCAGACTGAGCTTGCTGGCTGAAGTTTGGCTATCACTGATATGCAATGTTTCTATTAATAGGTAGGTCACGAGGAAATTGTATATATTTGATCATCTGCTCGACTGTTGTAATGTAGTAAATAAAATTCATGTGAATTTTATAGCAGCATGTTATGTGAAGAATGTGTCGTTCTATTTGAATTATATTATTAAAAATATACTACACATTCCCAATTCAAACATTAATATTTGCATCAAAAGGCACTTGCTATGGATTTTAAAAGTTCACTCAAAATATGCAAAGAAGATTATAACTATAAGTGTGTTCATATTTGCATTAAATACAACATAAATGATCATACATTATATATAATCTAAATATAAACATTCCTAAATTAATATAAAATGCATACGTGCATATGAAAAATTAATTAAATATAGATGATCATTTTAAGACCTATTAAGAAATGCATTTCTAGAGGATTTCATATTTTACAAGCTAGTAGTAAGGTGACTGTAAAATTTTAATTTGATATAGATGAGTTACCAAGTAAAACAAAATACCCAAATAGCCAGCATACTGAAATAGTTTGCTGAACTGAAATTACTCATTTGAACTAGAGCATGAACCAACATGCTAATAACAAAATGCCTCTTGAATTATTTATTTTGAGTGATTTATGATGCTGAAAAATAAATTATTAGAGCAGTTCTCTATTCTAAGTAGGAAAAATGTTCCCCAATTCTGTTTTCTAATCTACTAAAATAATTCAAACTTCATGTTTATAGTAGACTTATAATTGATGAGGGGGGAAATGTAGCTGGAATAAGAAATTGAATCAAAATGTAAAAAATGATTAGTATGATTACTTCAATTTAAGGAGTACCTATTATGTGTGACTTTACATAGGCATATGCAAATTTATATATGCATTTCAAATCAATTTACATATTAAATCTGTGATAATTAATGTTATCCTATGTTATAGGTATGGGAAAAGAGATTCAGAAATAAATGTCCTTCTCAATCATAGTGTTAATTTATGTTGGTGATGATATTCATTTGCCTTGGTACTGTTTTCTAAGAAGTTAGTCTTCTCGTTTTACTATTTGAAGTCTCCTCAATAAATGAGTTATGTTCTCCAGTTAACCTTAGTCTGAATAAATAAATTAATAAAACAACAACAAGCTTGTGAAGGGGAATCAATAACTTACCTTAAAGTCTAAAAAGTATCTGGCAAATTGAAAGACTGTTTCCCTTTAAGAATATTTTGGTAAAGCTGAATTATGCAATTTTAGATACTATTTTAACTGTATGATCTCAGACAAATTACACAATCTCAATGGCAGTATAACTTGTTAGCGTATGGTAAGTGTAATAAGCTCAAAACTTTACAAAAATTTAACAAAAGGAGGCACAAATTTTGTGTGAGAATGTAAGTTAAGATTTTACTTATTACTTGTTATATGGTTTACAGAGTTTCAGATTTCCTCTGATGTTAGATAATTTTATCTGGCTTAAAAGAGAAACCAGGTTTTGTTTTTTTTCTCCCAATTTATCTTGGTATAGTTTTCTTTTGTAGGTTGAATTGGAATAACTTTATTTTGGGCCAAGGCAAAACTATATAAT
>NW_022111324.1:39510932-39512029 GCF_000313985.2 Echinops telfairi | reverse complement strand
TTGGAATAACTTTATTTTGGGCCAAGGCAAAACTATATAATTGGTAATTAGCAAAAGAATGTTGACATTTATCCAAACAGTTTGGAAAATAGTAATTATTTAGAAATACTATTTGTTATAAGTAAGTAAATAAATAAATAAATAAATAAATAAATAAATGCTATTTGTTAAACTTCCAAGTCAATATTCATATTATTTTTTATTTCAATTTTATATTTTATCAACATGTATGTGTTATATGGAGATAGCACATTGGAATCTAACCATGATTTTCTCAACCATTGTTATAAACTTATACTCTTTCATTTTGCAACGAGTTCTTTTGTTTTTTATTCTTACTCCAGGTACAATGGTTCAAACCACGCTCCATGAGAAGACAAAGGGAAAAAAAATGTCTTTAAAGATTACATATAGATTCCATGAGGCTACTTAATGTGCTTGTACCAATCTTCCTATGTAGCATTTACCTAATACATTGATGGACTTCTTATACTTTGATTTGTTTCTTAATAGTTTTATTGACATTAACTTCACATATCATACAATTCAATAGCTTAGTCATATTGAGAAAAGTTGTGCAATCATCATCACCACAATCAATTTTGGATTTTTTTTCTTTCTTGTAATCGTTGTGGTTAGCTTTCCATTTCCCCCAAATTTCCCCTGCCATGGCCCTGAGAAATTAGTGATCCCGTTACTGTCACTATAGTTTACTTATCCTGGATTTAAAATACGGAGAACACATTTCAAACAAGGCAATAATGACAAAACAAACACAGAAAAAAAATCAATGAAAACGAAAGCGGAGGATATTGAAAACTGGAACAGATTTAAAAGGCATCCAAAAGGAGATCAAATGATACGGGGTTACATTTTAACCTAACTACATGTGTTATAATGGACTGTGTGTGTGTGTGTGTGTGTGTGTGTGTGTGTGTGATTGAATAATTGCCCTCTGATTTATTTATTTATTTTTGTATTTTTTCTAGTTAACCATTTTAATTTTTTTAATCGTTTTATTAGGGGCTCATACAACTCTTGTCACAATCCATACATACATCAATTGTGTAAAGCACATTTGTACATTCATTGTCCTC
>NW_022111324.1:39469900-39509685 GCF_000313985.2 Echinops telfairi | reverse complement strand
AGTGGCCATCTAGCTCAGAAGCAACAAAGCTCACATGGAAGAAACACACCAGCCTGTATAATGGACTTTACGATGCTCTCTGCCTGGGTAGGAAGGCTAATCACACCCCTGGACCATGATCAGAGGGAATTAACTGGAGGCTTAATCCTCATGGGGTTCCTGTGAATGAAGTTAAGGCTTCCATTATCATCTACAGCCTTCTGAAAAGTGGATGTTCAGAATATAAACTCTGATATTATTCCCTCCTTTCATTTGGATTATATTATTTGCAATCTTTGGATTATACATGCTAGTGTGTTTCTTGCAGGTGAACTTAGCTAATGCTTCACTTAGCTAGTTTAAATTTTAATGATTTCTCTTTTTTTCTTCCTCCTTTCTTCTTTCTTCTCTATTTTTTTATACCAGTCTCTTTTTGCTAGGCAGCTGTTGTTTAATTCAGCTATGTGTGCAAATAATTAGATTCTACTACTATTAGGTTGAAATATCTGTTTTACATTTCATTATATTCCCATTTGGACTAAGACATAGAAAAATTAAATGTCTGAAAAGCACCTGTCAGTATTTGTCACTATCGGCAATTATTCTTATTTTCAAATAGTGGCAATGATTTAATGACTGAAAATACAGATTTTAAACCAAATAAATGTTAAGATAGCCACTTAGGTTACTCCTGGTGGTGTTAGCCTGCTAGTGGAAATGTGAGCAGCTAAAAACCACCCACCTAATATCAGATTTATCGACTTAATCTGGACTGTCCAGGGATGTTTGCTCAATATACAATTACTCTTTGATATAAACCCCTCTCTTATACATATATGAGTGTCTCTGGATTTGTTTCTCTAGTTAACCTGGCTTCACACAAATATCAAATAGCATTTATTGTGAATTCAATATATGCTCACTGTTCTATATATTTTACTTAATACAATATCTCAATAATAAAAAAACACTTATTTATCCCCTTCTTAATATCATATCATGAGTAAATGGTGAGACTACATTTCAAGCCTTGTATTTCACACACCCTGAACTAAGTAATTTCTAATATTCAAGCAGACCTGAGATTGTCTTCTCTGGACTTAGTATATTATTATAAAATAAAGTTTGAAAAAACAAACAAAAAATAAAATAAAATAAAGTTTGAGAAAAATATACATAGCAGTATGCTAGGTTCAATAATTCCTTAATAGTTAAATGTAGCATAATGTGCTGACCAGCCTCTGACTCATTGCCACTGAATCAATTCTGACTCGTAGTGACTTTTCAGCACAGGGTAGAATTACTCCTGTGGGCTTCTGAGGCCATAAGTCTGATATTAGGTCCTAAGTCCAATATTACTCCATACATTACTATTTAGACACATCCAAGCACACATAATGATGCCAAATACAGGAAGACCACAGGGTGGTAGGTAAAAAGTTTTGTGGATCCAATGATGATGGAAGCATCTCAGCACTGGCACGGGTTTCCTTGTTGCTCCTCCAGCTCTCCAAGTGTGCTCTTCAACAGGAAGGAGAAGGCAGAGAGAATGTGCTCTCACAGGTCTCAGCAGTACTCCACGTGGCTTGGCAAGAGGAATATGGGGCAAAAAGAGAAAGGAAATTCCCAGAATGCTCATGAGAAGGTCACGCCAACAGAGGCATCATCAGTCTGTGACCTGATTGACAGGCTGGAATTCACCCCATTCACTCTTAATACCTTCCTGTTGGCATTAGATTATTTAATTACAACAATAGTATTATAAATTGAATAAGAAGTTACCAAAGGTTATAGATTTGGATTAAAAATAGAGACCAAAGGTGTGAATGGTCAACTTGGACCCCATACATTTCTAAAATTGCTTCTAAATATTTGGCAATTGACTAATTATTATTTTCATTTTTTGTGGTTAAATAGATCTTGTATTAAAATATTGAATGCTAACAACTGCTACAAGGAGTAATATTTAGGTAATATACCGTACTTATGAGAAAATGCACATTATTGCTAATTTAAAATTTGTCATTTTTCATTCTAGGTTGTTTTAAATTTCTGTCTTTCTGAAGCTACTACTTTCAATGGGAGTGTAAGGAAAATCCTAACAGGGAATTTTAACTATTGGAGAATAACCCAACACAATCCCTCACCCCATGTACTTCTTCATTTGGGGAACACACCCATCCCCTGACCCCCCTTCCTTCCTTAATAATGATCACATCTGCAATAGACACCCTGCCTATTCCTCTTCTATGGCTTTGTTCATGCAGATAAAGTATAAAAGCTACACCACCTATCATTCAGGACCCAGATCTGCTGGAACACGGGTGACGCTGGGTCACTGGCTAATACATTTTGCCACTCTAAAACTCTACAAGAGTGTCACCTGCTCATTCCCGAGTCACAGTTTTAATGTTGTATTTTGATGCATTGGCTGTTGGGAGAGGTGAATATGTGGCAGCTGGAGACCTGGACTCCAGGAAGAGAAAGGCACCACCGCCACTCAAATGGATTTCCCATCCCTCTGAGCCTGCCGGTGGCTCAGTGTCACCCCACCAGACTCAAACACAGATCTTTATGAGGCCTGGCATGTTGTCTGGATAAGGTAAAAACCGGGGTCCTGTATCACCTTAGTCAGACTCATCCAGTTGGGACAGAATAAAGGACTGATCACCCCTAGGCAAGGATTACAAGTGACTCCAGATATGGACCTCCAAAGGGTGGAGTGGGGCGAGGGCACTGTTTAAACTTTGAGTGCCTGATGGATTGGTTGTGTGTGTGCATGTGTAACTAAGAGCTACTTGTGGCAGTCTGGTCTGTACTGATCCACGGTGAGGAAACACCAAGCCACGGAGTCTAATTGTGTCCTCACCTGCAATACTTTGGTCATGTCATTCAGCATAACAGAGACACACTTTCCCTGTGAAGGCTGACCAGATATGGAGTTAGTATGGATGCTCCTTAGCTAGGACGAACCTAAAGTTCTCAAGAGGAATGAGGTCAGGTGGATGTCGGTGTGCCCTCACTCAGGGGCACCCTCTTCCCTTGTCTGTCACCACCGTACAAGGGTTCCACATACACCATGGGTACTCACCAGTCACAGCCCCCAATGTTAGACTGCTTGATCAAATGTATTGACAAAATCTCTCAGGACTGTGGCATAAAACTGAAACTAGGATGACTTAAAGCTGTGCCAGGTCAAATGGCCATCCTTTGGAGTTGGTGAGCCCCTGGAGGGAACTGTCAATTACCTTCAAGTCCAGGCAGTTTAGAATGTGGTCACAGAAGTCCTGGCCACCCTAATCAGTTCCCCTATATAGATTCTTGGGTAAATGTAGCCCATTCTTTGCCTCCATGGGCCTGGTATTGTTGTACTAAGCAGGGACAGAGTCTGATTTTTGTCTATCCCAAGAAAAGCCAAACATGGCAGGAACCAAACTGCTCCTGAGGAGGAGTCCTTCCCATCACCCTACAGTTCTCCACAGCCGGCGGCATCAGATGAACACCCAGACAGGCCGCCACCCTCAGTTTCCCCAGCACCCCCATAGCCAACTCTGCTGAGCTAACCCCCTGCTTCCACTAACCCAGCTGTTTCCAGTCCAGTTGCAAGCCATCTTTGCTTCTCCACTGAGTCCAGCCCTCCGCCTCAACCTGCTGGTTCAAATCCCGGTGCACGAAACCCAGCCACCCATGACTGTGCAACTGGATGGGACTATAGTGCCCCAAAGTCCACCTTTTATTACTTGCCCTTTAGCACCACTGACCTTCTCAACTGGAGCAATAAAACTCCCCCTTATACAGAGAAACCCCAGACCATGGTTGCATTAGTGGATTAATTGAGATGACTCTCACCAAATCCTCATCGCCCTCTTTAATACTGATTAGTGTATCACCCTAGAGACTCAAAAGTACCTATGCACACTTGATCCCCAGGGTCCTTTGATCCCAAGTTTTCCCAGGCACCTGGCCCAAGTAGTCCACAAGTTTCTCTACATTTCTGACTGTCCTATCCCCTCCTGGGTTGAGATCTCCTGTCAAAACTGAGGGCAAGAATCACCATTATGCCAGAGGACCCTATTCAGCCGTCCCTGATCAACCAAAAGGACCTGGACATGACCCTTACCGTGCCCTGAGAAGAGGCGTAAAACTCCACTCAAACCACCCAACCAGGCATGTGAACCCAGAAGAGCTCCTCACCGTCTTTCCCAATGTTGAGGCTGAGAACAATGTTGAGTTCATCTCCAAGACTTGCAGTCAACCAGGTGCTGGTTGGGGTTGAACATAAGCCTGAAGCTTAGCCCATCAGGATCCGACAGTGTCATATCTCCAGAGAGGCTTGTGTGGGAATTAGTCACTGAGAGGCTGGAATACTTCAAAAATACCAGTCTACCTGGAACACACCCCTCCTACCTGTAAAGAAACCTGGGTGGGTTGGGGGGTAGGTGGGGATGGGGGCCACCTCGTGTAAGACCTACAGGCCCTCAACAGCACGGCAGACACCCTGCACCCTATGGTCCCTAACCCATACACACTGTTGAGCCTCCTCCCACAGAAGGCACCTGGTTTAACTGTGGACATGAAAGACACCTTCTGCCTAAGACTAGTGTTAGCCAGTCTTTGTCTTTGAATGCAAGGACCCAAGGAGCTAAGAGCCAACTGACTTTGACCTGCATAACTAAAGGGTACACAACTCGACCAACTGTTCAAAGGGGCCTGAAAATCCTTGGCCAGCTTCCATGGAGACAAGATAATCTGCTTACTCCTCTAGTACATGGATAAATTGCTCCTGTGAGACCAGGGAAGCCTGTTGGAGGGGGACACTAAATTCCACAGGACTCCTCAGGATTCACATTATCATAGGAAAAAAGGCACAAATATGTCAGCACCATGTTTGACACCTGGGGTTTCACCTTGCAGAGGGCTGTCTCATTGGGACCCAAGAGAAAACAGGTCACCTACTCCATTCCTACGCCTTCCACCAGAAAGGAGTTGCAAGTGTTTCTGGGTGCTTTAGGATTTTGCCACATCTGATACCAAGCTGTGCACAAAAAGCAAAGCCTCTGTATGTGGCCCTGATTGGACCAGACAGCACCCCTTTCAAGGTCAAGATCAAGCCTTCACTCACATAAAATTGGCTTTCGCCGAGGCCCCTGCCCGAGGTCTGCAGGGCATTCAGGGAGACTTCACTGGCATGACCAAAGCTGAAGTGTACAGTAACCTACTGGTAATAGTCTAGTTTTTCTCCAGATGGGCAGAGGCAAAGGCCTGAGAGGTAACCCAACATCTCCTCCATGAAATTGTCCCCTGGTATGGAATGCCTCTGACTATAGGAAATGACAATAGACCTTCATTTATAACCCAGGTGGCCCACCAACTCACCCCCGTCTTGGCAATAAAGTGGAACTTACATGCAGCGGACTGGGAAAGTAGAGCACATGAACTGGACCCTGAAGCAAATAATGGGAACGTTTTGTCAGGAAACTGCGCTCAAATGGCCCAAGGCCCTCCCTTTTGCTCCCCTCTAGGCTCCGTACACCCCAGGACTCAGTGGGTACTCTCCTTTTGAAATAATGTTGGGAAGACTCCCTGCCTTAGTAAGACAATTCAGGGGGACCCGACTGCCCTCGGGCTGCAAGGCCTCAGTGATGGGCTCCAAGTCCTAGGAACTGCCCTCAAACAACAACGACAACAAACCATCCACCATGCCATGCAGGATAGGTGTCAGGTGCCATTGGGAACCTGGTCCACCCCTTTCAGCCCAGTGACTCGCTGTGGATTAAAATCTAGAAGCAGAACCCTTCAAGCTGGCATGGACAACCCCCATACCATAATACAGGTAACTCCGACTGCTATTACGGTTACAGGATATGTTAATGCTCCATGGATCTAACACATCTGAGTCAAAAAGTTCATGCCCAGCTGCCCCTAGGTGGACTTCCAGCAGGACTCCTTCGAACCCACTCCAACTGGCCCCGAGACAAGAGTAGCCTGCTGGAAAAGACCCCAGCCCTGCCCTAGTCACAGTACAAGAAGCTGACTAGTCCACACACTCAGGAGCCTGAGGAAGCAGGAAGCCTTAAAGCTGAGACCCTCATGAACTAACTGTCAACTCTGGAGCCCGGCTTCAGGAGTCCTTGCTTTTGTATTTGCCATAGGACTCGCCACAGCCACCCCTGAAGAACAGTCCATCTCTCAGCGGGTGCTCCTAGGGAACGTTTATATTTTTCTTTGACCCTGTTTGGATCTTTAATCTGCTTGTAGTCCATAAAGCTCCGCACCCGGTCCTTAAAGTACTGTCTCGACGGACCGTGTTGTCCTGAGTTTGATGCCTGCCTGGTACTCAACCATGGAGATTTTGACAGCCCAAGGCAGCTACCCACCTCCTCTTTCTTTACGTGCCCACACACCCTCACACCCTCTTTGTGTGCCCACACACGGAAACTGAGAAGTGGAAAAGGGACAGTGTATTAGTGCACCCAGATGGCCTTGCAGTTCACTGGCTAGACATCTCCTGGACCACTGCTGGGCAGGGCTGGACATCTGATTCTGGCTGTCAGGGAATAAAAGACTAGCTCTATGTGGTTAGGGGACAATGACTTCCCAACTGTGAACTGCAATATTAAAGCAGCTCCCTCGGCACCCTGGGTACTGCCGAGCTTACGCCGACCAAGAGGAGGACCTCAAAGTGATGCCCCTAAGTAGTGAAGACTGTGGCCATCAAAAGGTAGAAGATGTAAGGAAAATCCTAAAAGGGAATTTTAACCACTGACAAAAGAAACCCACAGCACTGCCTTACCCCATGCAGTTCCTCCCTCCTGGAAAGCATGCTTTCCAAGAGCCCCCTCCCCCATTTCCTCCTTTATGAATGGCCATGTATGCTCCAGAAATTCCTCTCTGCTTGTATGACCATGCTCACGCAGATGCAGTATAAAAGCTATGCTCACCTGCCATTCGGGGCCCAGATCTTCCAGAACACGAGTTCCTCTGGGTCACCGGCTAATAAAAATACCCTTTCTAGTTCCCCAAGAGTGCTGCCTGGTCATTCCTGAGTCACGGTTTTGCTGTTACAAAAGTGCCCAGATATGAAACCTGATTTGTAAGCTAACTCATTTAAAGGGTGCAGAAACTCATTTAAATCATACTAATTATTGATTAAGCTTATTCTGAAAGAGTATTCAAGGAGGTTTCTTTAGTAACAAGAAAATAATAGTGTAAAATCCAACTAGTAGCAAAATACAAGAGATAAGCAGTATAAAATTAAATTCCACTGAGCAATAAATAAGGGTCCTTGGTAGTTTTGTGGGTTACTTGTTG
Organism: Echinops telfairi; assembly: GCF_000313985.2. Lineage (NCBI taxonomy): Eukaryota > Metazoa > Chordata > Mammalia > Afrosoricida > Tenrecidae > Echinops > Echinops telfairi. Next base: position 39,502,395 of record NW_022111324.1, on the reverse strand, counting down.
GGGTACTAACTACAAGTCAGCAGTTTGAACCTTCCAGCTACTCTGTGGGGGAAAAATGGAACTTTCTACTCCCCAAAAGATTTACACCTTCAGAAACCCGCACGGGCAGTTCTACCTGGTTCTATAGGGTCGCTGAGTTGAAATCAACTCAATGGCCGCAACTTTGGTTTCAGTTTGGTGCAATAAAGAGCTAACATGCTTGTCCTCTAAGCAAGACGCTGGAGATCTGAGTCCAGCCCAAAGCACCTAGCAAGCTACCTTAAAAACTCAGCCCTGGTAAGCCCTGCGGAGCACAGTTGTACTCTGGCACACATGGGCTTGTTGTCATAGGTTGAGTGGCCAGATGACATTTGGTAGTGCAATAAATATAAGTATCAGCACATGAAGGAAACTACAGAAAGCTAGGAGATCCGAAACCAGCCAAGTGTGGATAACAAAAGCAACCCCGGCAGGTGTTGCTAGGGAACATTTCAATTCAAATGGAAGCAAAGCAGAACTTTAGCAGGCCTCTGGCCAAACCTACAGCTTCATTTGTAACATTTCTTTATTAGTTCTGCTATCAAACATTTTTAAACAAAAAAACTTTTCATGCTTTGTGTCTAGAACACCATTGGAACGTCTAAATCATTCTCTCTAAGCTGGATTTCTAGCTATTATTCACACACATATATATTTACCATCTCTGAAATGCCTTGCCTTTCCCTCTATGCCAAAGGACTGACATTATCAGAACAAAACCTTCTAAAGTAATGCAGTATTTTATTGATTTGTGTGCTTACCAAAACAGAAACGTTATTCATAAATGAGGCAATCTATATTCATCAATATTTGTCATTTTTTTCTTCCTCTTTATTTTCCATTGCACACAATGAGGTTCCATGTAACGTGAATGCTCTAGAATACTAGTCGTGTTAAGTCATGATTCTTCCTCTCTCCAACATAGCAAGTAACGAAAACAGCTCTATTAAGATTGCAAATTCGTAAACAATCAATAAGATGCCATCCCACACACTTGGTAATCTTTTTTCCTCATCAATATTCGCCTGAAAGTCACATTTCCTACTTTCCTTTCTTTATTTTTTCTGATTTTTTTTTTTTTACATTTTTAGGGTTCTTCACTTTTCCTTTGCAAACAGTATTAAGCACTGAATAATCCATCAAAAGCCACCTGCAATCATAGGATACAAAGAAGGATCAAAAAGCACATTTGAAACACACTTAAAAACTGAAAGCAAATTCCGGTGAAAAGTGAACATTCATCAAACTTATTTGATTTACAAATTATCGTTTTCATTAATGTAAATCATAAGATTTTGGAATAAATTTTCTTGTAGCACTTTGAGGTTGTTCATGTATTTCATGCTTGTACAGTATTTTGGTAATATTTTTGAACTGCCAGATAATTACAAGGGGCCTAATCACACTAGAATTTCTGATAAACAACCCATAACAGGAGGTAAATACATTAAAAATGTATTCTTTCTTTTTCTGAAATTCAAATGTTATTGGTCAGTTGGTAATTGTATTCCCTAGCGTGCCAGTCCTTATAAGCATACTAATAAACCATAGTGTAAATCATATGGTCCACAACTAGACTCTGATAGACATGGAGCTGCCTGCAGTCGGAGATGATTCAACAGCAGTTGGTTTTAGAATATTATCTGACGAGATGACCAATTAAATTATTTTAAAAATAAAAGTTAAATTTATGAGTGGCCTCCTGGTGGCGCTGTTAGGTAATCATTGGTCATCTCTTGGCTCAAGCTCCCCTAGTGTTCCACTGGAGAAAGCTGCAGCCATCTCCTGCCTCAGTTAAAGATTTACAGCCTCAGAAACCCAGTAGAGGGTTGTTATGAGTCTGAATAAACAAAAGGTCAGTGGGTTTTGTTTTCCACTGCAATTCAAAATCAAATTCAAGTTTGTAATATAAATATAAATACATCAGCAACCAGAGGAGAACACTAATTAAAATGGCTAGACACTAGCCTTTCAAAGAATACTGGTTTCTATTACAGCATTTCTAGTTGTGCAATGGTAATGAAACGACAAAACTCTTGACAACTTCAACTTTTTCTCCATTTATCCTGATGTTACCCCTCGGTCCGGGTGTGAAGATTTGGGTCTCCTTGACACTGAATCTCAATCTCTACCGAAGGCGAAGGCTACAGTCCTTGCTCTCCATCAGCGAGTGCTTCCACTCCTCCCCACTTTCCTCCAGCAAGGCTGTGGCATCTGCATCTCACAGGTAGTGACTGTTAACTAATAAGCCTTCCTCCAATCTTGATGCTGTACTCTTCTTCATCTAATCCCGCTTCTCTGATGTTTTGCTCAGCATACAGGTTGAGTAAGCAGGGTGAGAGGATGCAACCCTGATGTACACCTTTCCTGATTTGAAATCATGCAATGGTTCCTTGTGATGTTTGCACAATTCCCTCTGAACTGCACAAGACCTCTTTACAGCACTGGATGTTGCTTTCCGGACTAAGGTGCATCTGATCCAAACCACGGTCATTTCAGTTGCCTCATATGCATGTGAAAATTGGCCACTGAATAAAGAAGATTTAAGAAGAATCAATGCATTTGAATTATAATGCTGGAAGAGAATGTTTTAAATGCCATGGTCAGTTAAAAGACAAACTTAATTTCTCTTGGAAGAAGTACCACCAGAGTGCTCCTTGGAACAAAAATGACAAGATTCGTTTTACATACTTTGGACATGTTAAGAGAGACCAGTCGCTGGAGAAGGAAATCATGCTTAGTAAAGTAGAGGGGAAACAAAAAAGAGGAAGGCCCTCAATGAGAGATTGTCACAGTGGCAGCAATCATGGGCCAGGCTTATGAAGAATTGTAAGAATGGTGTGGGACATAGCAGTGGTTTCTTCAGTTGTGCATAGGGTGGCTATGGGTCAGCACTGATTAAAAGGCACCTAGCAACAGCAATGGTAATGAATGTATTTTTACCAGTCTTCTCTGATTTACCACCTCAAGCTGCTTTAGCTTCTCCTAGTCTATCATCATTTCTTTCTACTTCTCAAAACCGCTCTTCTTGACACATTCTAATTTATCAATGCCTTCTGCTTTCATTCAGCTGATGTAGCCATTTGTGAAATTACCACTCCATGTTCGAAAACAAAGGCATAAAGTCTGCCTAAGATGCTAAATCTCTTCCTTAAAAATATACGGTAAATTTAATTCATATGAGAAGTAAAGCTGGCTCAAAGCCCTCATTATTTACACATACTCGTATATTTCCTCAAAGTGTTATCCCTTTTGTTCCTGCATTTTCTGTTTGGTTTAACTTCTTTAAACGTATAGATATTTGCAACCATTCCTGTAAAAATAGCTACTATCCAAGCAATCCAAGATGCTCCTTGGTCTGCAGTCGTATTTATTGTTCCCTCTGATCTCGCTCTCTTGAACATCTCCAGTCTGGTAGAATAACGAGGTGCTCGGGAAGATCCGTATCAGAGGCAGAATGGTGACTCCGCACTCTAATATCCAGATCGGAAACCTAGCAATAGAAACTTTGTAGATGTGATTCAATTAGGGGCATTAAGATTTGGAGATTCTCCTGGAAATCCAAGAAGGATTAACCTAAAAACATGCGTCTTTAGAATTGCGATGAGGGAGGAATGGTCTACTTTGAAGATGGAGCCAACTGGCCAAGAGTCAGGGACTGTGTGCAGTCTCTGGAACTGGAAAAGACAAGAAAGCACCTTTTCCCCTAGAGCTTCCAGAATGAACACCTTGATTTTTTTAGCCCAAGGAGACCTGTATATAATTTCTAATCTCCAGAATGGTAAGCAAATGAAGGTGTGTTGTTTAAAGACCCCTTTGGGATCATTAATAACACAGCAGTAGAAAATTAATATAATCAGTTGTCTAGATTGATTCTGCATTCAGATCTCTTGATAATTGTTTCTTATTTATACATACCTCTCTGTCCTTCACCATGTGTTCCACAGTAGAATAATTAATTTTCAATATTAATACTTTATAGTAGCTTACTAAATTGTTGGAAAAGTAAACATGATTTTTTTGCTGGGTCTTGAAAAAAATTGTGTTATGAACACTTGGTAACATAATAAAATAATAAGGCATCATGAAATTTAAGCGTGTTGTTTGGAAGTTTCTTTTATTTGTTTATTTTAGTTCTAATAACGAAGCACCAAAGATAAACACTGTATGTAATACCTTTATTCATACGACTGGGCATTTTACTCTGGGATTCTTCTCTCCTATTTTCCTTTATCAGCACTTTTAAGAGATCCTTGTTTCAATTGTCATTTTTCAAGTCACATGGTTTGAGAAAACATTTTACTCACTTCTTAGATAGGTGTACACTGTTCATAATGAAGAGCACTGTCCTTGGGTTATGCAGGACCTTTATGGCTTTCATGAATGTGTAAACTACCCATTCTACCACAGGCAAATCCCCAAGTTCCCAATGTCTGATTGGGGCAATTCATACTTGCTGTTTAATATAATGTCAACTTGCTCTTACTCTTGAGCAGTTGATTCTATTCCTACTCCCAACAATTACTTCATCACAGCCACTTCCATTTCTTTCAAAAGGCCCTAACCTTTGCTTGAACAAGTAAGTCCACATAAAAACCATATGCACCCAGCCTATCTTACTGACTTAAATGGACTTAAAAGATTTAATGAACAGATCATGCTTGTAACCCAGGGACAATCTGTATAGGAGTAAGACTACAGATAGTTATGAGCACTTGTGATAAATATATGAAAACACTCATGTATTGAAAACAAGGTTAGTTTTCTCTGTAACTGTAAGCATAAACATAAAAGTAATTATACTTTCTGATTTCACTGAATCCTTGTCTAAAAAGCGGCTACATGTCTCCCAGATGTGCAACCTCAAATAGTCTAAAGAATTTCAGTTACTGAGATGAGTGGGAGGAAAAATTATGAAGGTTCAAAAGCTACCATCAGTTAAAATTTATACTATTAGGATAAATATAAACTTATGTGAAAATTTCCATAGCCAGTTGTTAATAGTAACTATCTAGCTGATCCTAACTCTGGATCCCCCACCTTGAGTATTGTTGACCTGTGTTTCAGAAGTTTTCGAGTACCTGATTTATCAGAAGTAGATCATAAATCTTTTCCCAAGATATGTCTGGGTGGACTTGAATCTTAGTTCTTTCAATTACCAACTGTGGTAGTTGGATGCTTTCATGTCAACTAGACAGTCCTGGCTAGGCTTAGGTGCAAATGTGTCACTCCAATAGTACTTTGACGACATTTCTTGGAGGATGTAGCCTTTTGTCTAACACTAAGGGATTCTGGGAACTGCTTCTCTCTCTGCTAATTGCCTTTCTCCTCACTGGGACTTCACTGGACTCTGTTACCTACCTCTAAGGGCAGTCCCAGGTGGGCCACCCACCGTGAGAACTGTTGGTATCCTGCTATGCCATCACTGACTTGGATCCATGAGACTCTGCACCAACCAGCCTGCGATCTCCTTCTTCCTCCTTCACCTTTCTGTGTCATTGGCCTGCATTGGCTCCGTGAGTCTGGAGAGGGCCCAGCTAGCACTGGACCTTATGGACTTGAGTTGGACCAGGCTGGTGTAACTTCATGGTGCAAATTTGCTTCTAAATATAAGATTCCTTCTTGTAAATAGATTAGTGTCACTGGATTTGTTTCTCAAGACAACCTGACCTAATATGATAGTTAAATGCCTATTTGAATGAAAAGTAAAATAAGTAAACAATGTAATAAATTCTTAATTTTGTCTTCTTATATTATGTTTCTGAAGCATTATTTTAGCTCAGGTTCTTGTAGTTTTCAGTTGTATATAATTTTTTCTCTATGTAGTATATGTGCAGCCTCCTACTTAGAAACTGCATCCACATAAAAGCAAGCTAAACTCACTGACATCAGGTCAATTCCAGTTCTTAGTGACCCTCTATGACAAAACAGAAAAGTGCCCTTCTGTTCCCTCCACTTTACATTTTTAAGCCTCATCTTTCTCTATAGAGTGACCCATAGGTTTTAACTACTAATGAGGTAAGGGCTAATCCTGAAATTGAAAATGCTTCAAAAGTTCTTGGAAACATTGCTTTCTATTTTATTTTCATTGTTCCATAAGCATTTTGAAATGCTTTCAGTTCAGGATTAGCACCTCTCTCAAGGTTATTCATTCAATTATATCTATAAAGTCTCTTTTGCTGAAGAAGGAAGCTTATTCACAGATTCTGGTCTTAGGGCACGGACATCTGCTTATCACAAAGAATAACTGCTCTCTTTTTGTTTAATGAATTGTATGCTTAATGAACTAGTGAAATATTGTGACTATAAAGGCAGAAACTGAAAATTATACATTTATTTTTTATAGCATTAAAAGTATTATAATAGTTTATTCCTAATGTGACAGCAACAGTATCATAATAGCTTGCTCATAGTGTAACTGCAATGGCCAAAAGACAGAAATATATATATATTGTTGAAGTTCTCAACAATTTAATTTTACTTGAATCCACAATCAACTCTTATTGAAGCAGCAGTCAAGAAATCAAATGGCCTCTTCACAATGTTAAAGAGCAAAGAAATCATGTGGAGGGATGATGTACACCTCAAAGATGTTGCTTTGAGAACTGAGGTAGAAACCAGGGTATTTTCAAATGACCCATGTGCATGTGAAAGCTGCACAATGACTAAGGAAGACTTAGAAGAATTGATGCATTTTAACCATGCTGGAAATGAAAGTACTTTGGACTGCCAAAAGAACAAACAGATCGGCCTTGGAAGAAGTACAGCCAGAATGCTTCTTAAAGGCAACACTGGGGACCCTTCATTTCTTGTACTTTGGACATGTTATCATGAGAGATCATTCCCTGAAACACACACACACAAACACACACACACACACAAACATACTAACATAGGAAAAGGAGAGAGAGAGAGAGAGAGAGAGAGAGAGAGAAGATACACTTACACTGTTCACTTGTACAATTGACCTATTTTTTAAATCCTAAATTTTAAGTGCTCAGTGTAATGGGTATGAGCTCTGGTGGCGCTGTCCAGTAAGCATTGACCGTCTAATCGCAAAGCCAGCAGCCTTTCCAAAGAATATGAGGTTGTCTGCTTCTCTGACAATTCATAGCCTCTGCAACTCTGTTTAATGGGCTGAAGAGTTGGCATTAAGTGGATGGCAGCAGATTTGGTTTGGCTAGAAGATTCTCAATATTTATCATGATTTTCAATTTTTATCCCCTATAATAGTTGGGTCCTTGGTTCCTTGTAATAGTTGGGTCCAAGTGTCACATTGGCTGGGACAGAGTTTTCAGTCGTTTGACAGAATCCCCTATGATGTGACCTAACATAACACAATTGACTCCTTGATGAGATCTTACCTAACACAACCAACTCTATGAGCAACCAGCAGTTGTGATGGAGTGGCTCCATGAAATCTAGGGGTGAAATGCCCCACCTTCCTGATTATCATCCATACATCCATTGAAAATTTCAGAGTATCATTTCTTCCCAACCAATGCCCTCCCTATGCCAACCTTGGTTTCATGAGACATTGCACCCAGTTGGGTGCAATGTCTCATGAAACCAAGGTTGGAGGTCCACTGATGGCTCCTAGGATTGGCAAGTTGTGTAGCCAGAGGCTGATGAAGCAGATGCAGGATCCAGACCCAGCAGAAGTGACATGCTTTCCTACAGAGTCAGCTTTAGAAAGGGTGAGAGGACATGGGCCACACTGGAGGAGGCTTCCTTTCAATTCCGATGATTTCCATTCAATTCTTTCACTTCCATCCGGGAGGCTGCACTCCACCACAATGCTGGCTACTGACAGAGATCACTTCTAGGGAGACCACTGTCAAACTACTGAGAAGCTTGGCCTGCCCAACTTGACACCGACCTAATTACCACCACTACTGTCACTTCTTCACCTTGCTGGCTTCCAAAGAGCAGGCTGTCGTGTAAATATGGAGGCTGTATTTATTTTCCAGTTTTATTACTACTCATTTATTTGTTTTCTTCAGGATAGAAAATATCATCATGCTAATACAAACCAGACTTACATATATTTCACCAGTGTGAAAAGTCCAAAGCACATTCACCACTACTCTGCTCATTACAGCTCATTATGATCCTCGATATGGTGTCCGAGAAAAGTTACAATTCTTATGGGGTGGAAACAGCCTCAACTTTCCCTGCAGAGCACCTGGTAACATAACCATGATGCTGACTTTGTGATTAGTAGATTGTTTTCACTCTTGTAACTGTGGAATACCAGGTAAAGAGAAAGTCGATACGAAAGAATCAGTTGTTTCTCCTTAACATGAAGCCAGTATGTTAATTTTAATATATGTACTGAGTCTTGTCAGAGAAGCTCGTATGAGTAACTGTTCACATGATGGGCAATATTATACCACACACAAATCACTGCTCTTGTAGAGCTCACCTTTTAAACATTGTGATTTCTATCATATTAAGCCAGGAGTCTACTTATTGGGATAAAGTAGTGAAAATTAGAAATGGAAAGTAGTCTTCATTCTTTTATCTTGGTCATCCTTCAAAATTTGACATATTTCTCACTAATGGATTTATTCAGGGCTGTAAAACCTTTAATATCAAACATAATAGATGGAAAAGACAAGTCATTTTAAAACTTATTTTACTCATTCATAGGGCATCAGAAATCCCATGAAAGGTACCAAGAGGCAGAGAGGCATTATGGTCATATTGATGGATATTAGAGATTAATAAAATCAGTATTTACTCTTCTGGTTATTTGGCTAGTGAGGCAATCTTCCAAACCAAGCCAAGCTCACTACCATGGAGGCAAATGCTGACTGATAGTGACCCTACATGACAGGGTAGGGCTGCCCTGTAGATTTCTGAGACTGTAACTCTTTACTGGGGAAGAAATCCCCATCTTTCTCCCACAGAAAAGTAGGCGGTTTGAAAGTGCTGACCTTTTTTCAGTCCATCACATAACCACTACACCACCAGGACTCCATCGTAGCTTAGTTCATTCTATGAATTATCAAGAACACTAAGTTGAATTTTTAAAATATTTACCCCTAATTCTAATTTCTTATCCAACTAACATTGGCCTTCTTGACTCCAAATTGAGGAGATTATCTTTCTAATTATTTTAATTCTGATTATTAAGACCTATAAGTCTCTGTTATTGCGTGTTATCTAGCACATGGGGGAAAAATTAGATGATGATGCATCATTTGTGGCCTTGTATGATTCTCATGCTTTGTAATGAATTTCTATATATATGAGAAAAATGTTAACACATTAACATTTACTGTGAGCAATGAACTCATTGATGAATTTATGCACCAATATGTAAAAAGGTAAAGAATATGAGTAAAACTGTTTTCTTAAGTCTAGATTAATTTGTATCATGTTACAGCATCTTATTAGATAAAATACAATTGGAAGTTATTTTTTAAACGCAAAAAAAACAACAACAAAGTAAGCAATTCAAGGCAGGAATTTATCTTTTTTGTAAATACAATCTAGAGTTGATTTCCTATCTGTAGAAAATTGTTAACTACACAGACTGAAGATTTATTATTATTGTTTTTATTACAAAGCAGAACTTTCCTTTGTAATGCGTTTTTTATCATGTCTTTGCTGTCAAACTTCAGCCTTTGACAGTACTGAGAACACAGTAAAGAAGAATAGAAACACAATGTGTCGACATTACCTTCTTTGGCCTGGTAGCTTCAAGTAAAGAAAGTTAACTGCTGAACACAGCAGTGCTCAAAGAAGCCATGCAGGGAACAGCTGCCGACTTTGGGAAAACATGTGTTTAAAAATACCTTCTGCTCCAGGTAATTTTGCTTTTCCAGTCCAATAAGTTTCAGCTGCTCTCAAGGACACAGCTCAGGAAATCAAGATGCTTCGATAGAAACTAGCGCAGTGGCCAAAATTAAAGTTTGGCTACATCTATATGAAGTGAAAAATCAATTACTTTGATTATACATTCATTTATGCCAAATAACAATTTAGACTGATTTCCATGTACATTAAAAAAAAATCAATCATACTGAAACCTTTTGCAAAGATACATCATTTCCCAAAGTTTTAAATTTTACATTATAATCAAATTAAATGTTTCAACTATGGAAGACATAATCATAAAGATATGCTTTTAAAATAGTTCTAAAATAGAATATATGGAGCACTATAGTTCATTTGCTGTTCGTTTCCTTAATAGCAATAATTTATAATGGTTTACATAAACCTAGAGTGAATAGAGTAGCAAATAAAAGTAAAACTTGATTTATAAAAAGCAAAATTTAATTTGTGTAACTATTCTAACTTTTCATCATCTGAAAAAATGTCAAGATGCTACACACCACTCCTTACCTATTAATGTACTTAAAAAATAAATATCAGAGCATTATAAAAATGTTGGTGTCATTTGAAAGTGGAGATCACGTCATATCACAAAATATATAATAATAAAGCTTTACTTTTTGTTTGTATTATATATATATATTAACATACTCCTGAGTTTTGTATTGTTGCTTATACATTAGAGTTTTGGAAACATAACCAGCTACTCTTTGAGAGATGAGGGTTTCTACTCTCAAAGGATTTGGTGTCTGAAGCCTCCACAGGCAGATCTCTCACCAGGCTCTCAGAGTTAGAATTGAGTCCATGGCAGTGAGGTTGGTTTTCGGTTGTCTGTTTGGTTGATTGGATTATTTCTGGTTATGGCTAATCATAGTTTTCCAAGTAGATTTCCTTTTACTTCATATGCAATATTTTATCATTTCAATATTTCCATGATCTTTCCTAAGGCTTTGAGAGCTAGAACATGGTTCACTTTTGATTCGGTATCAAGTTCAGGTATATTTCAATCCCTTCAAATGAACTGAAATAGAAAAGTGAAAGCTACAGTGTTCCTTCCCCAACCTGGATTGCAAAAACTAAAGAGAAACTATAAATACTCTTGTTCATTCCTCTATCCCAAACTTAAAATAATATTTGTATGATATGTCACTCTCATTGCCATTGATTTGTTGGTTTTTTTTTTATCAAATCAGAGAAAGCTAGATAAGCTGAACTGTTGCTTATTAAAAATTCCTACATGTTAATAATAATAACTAAGAACCAGCATTTGATCTTCCTCATGCTCTGTCTATCACTAGATGACTAAGGATTTTACTCTACATCTCATAACTCTGAGATACAGACTGACAGATGATTACACCGTGTGACTTGAAGGCCTCTGGGTCCAACAGAAATATGACTGAAGGACCTTATAAAGTAATAAATTATAGCAGTCTGGAAGACACTCATCAACATTATGCTCTTATTTGTCTAAAACACTGCTATGGTCACATCCAACTCTAAGAAATCCAGGAAGTACATTCTACCATGGCCTTGGAAGACAGAGAGCTGCAAATAATAGCCAGCAACACTATTGAGCATGCCAAAGAATAGAAACCATGAGTCAGATATTTTCTCTGTTGAAAACCACCTGACTTTGAACTCAGAGCTTTATTTTATATGAGTAAAGCGAAGATAGGAATATCACCACTCAAAATTGTTATAATAATTAAAGTTGGTGTATTAAGCTAAATTCAACTAACAAAATATAATACATGGTGTTTTAAAGTGCCTTTGAATTCATTCTGACTGTTAATGTCCCCATCCTCACAATTGTTGGTATCTTTGAGCTGTTTATTGAAGCCATTATATCAAATCATCTCTTTAAGGGTCTTCTTATTTTTCTCTGACCCTCTACTTCCAAGAATGATGCTTCTTTCAGGGTCCGATCTCTTCTAATAACAAGTCCAAACTATATGAGACAAAGCCTTGTCTTCTTTATTTTAAGGCTCATTGCGGCTGTATTTCTTCTAAGCGAATCTTGTTTGTTCTCCTGGCAGGTATTACATAACACGGATTCCTTGTAGTACCCTCTCACAAGTAAACATGGCCTATCAAAATAACTATGCTTAATGGAATTTGATTTCTTTAAAACAGGGTAATATTATCAATAAAGTCAGTAATTTATTTCTTCAGTCATTTAATGTAAATCTACTTTTTCTATGTTGGGTTTCCTTAAAGATGGATGGAGTTTATATATTTTAATTTGTTGTGAGGCACTTTGCACCACTGGCATCTATCCATATATTTTTTACATGATAGCACCATTCACCTTGGCTTGATGTGCTACAATAAACTAATTTCCCTGAAGAGCACATCTTCTTCTTCTAGTAATAAATTAAGTAAGATCTTAACCTTGCATATTTGACTCCGCCTTTTCACATTGAAGTTTAAGAGTATACATTTATCTACATATGTGCTATTAAATATCATTTGATGTTCTCAAATAATAGTGATATGAAACTGACTCCATATTTCACTTCTATAAATGTAATGTTGAAAAATTAAACTTGTCTGGATAAAAATCAAGAAAATTTTACATGATACTTTTCAATTATTGGTTCTTTTTAAATTTCAATTTTATTTGGTATATCTATATTATAATAATACATATATTAGACTTTTCATATTAGACATACTTTAACATTTAATCTCCTACTTTTGTCCAGATGAAGCAAGTCTCCTATCAGTCTTTATGGAACTGCTATGCGTCCTAGTGGAATTGATGGCAGGGGGCAGAGTTCGTTGTTTGTGTGACACGCCCAGATGGTATGTACCTTCCTCTTGTTGTGACAGTCCCTGGAACAGAGGAGAGTCTGAGGTGAAGTGTCTTCTCAGGAAAGAAGCCACTTCTGTTGATAGCTTGAGCGAAAAAGAACAGTTTGCAGTGCTATTCAATGATCTGGAAATACAAGCCAGTTATGTAGCACTAAAGGTCAATGAACTAGAACTGCTCTAGTTGCATTATTGGTATAATTAAATTATTTAAAAGGATACCAGAAATGACTATTTCAGCAAAATAGCATGTAGTATTATTTTAATAGCAGACAACCATTTTGTTTAATGTGTATGAAGTGTGGTTAATGTTCCTTTTAGTAAAATAATGATTTTTTGTGTATTTTTAAACACAAAAGAAAAAAAGGAAGGAATAAGGTTAAACTAAAAGGGCAGGAAGATAAACATTCTTTTTTTTTTAAGATATGCATTCTTAGGATGTATCTCCCAAAGTCAGACAATGTCAGTGATCTAATCTCACTCATCAATTTTTTAGGAAAGGAATTAAGAACTTTTTTCCAGTGAGGTTCATAAGCTCTTCCTTATTTATATGATTTTTCCCTTCTAATTTTCAACATATTTATTCTTTTATAGTTCAATTCATAAAAAATAAATCTAATTATTTTAACTTTTTGCCATTGGTTATCATTTATTTTCTAACAGTTTTCACAACTATTAAAATCTTACAGAAGAATCATTTGGATTGAGGCTTAATACAGCAGATGAAATAGATAGACTTAATGAGGAAGTACAGTTTCTAGGTGATGCTAGATTCTATAAAGGTAACTTGATACAAATATATTTGCTTTCCAAAACTGATAGGGTTTAATGTATATTTTAAATTTCTGATTTTAAATTATTGGTGAAATAGCTTTGCAATACCTGTTTTTTTAACTACAATTTGGAACTGATATTTCAGAAATTTCCTGAGTTTAAAAATATGGACTCTCGAATTTGTCTGGCTTTAAACCCAAATATACAAATTATTGTGTATAGTTTTCAAAGTATACAAGCATGTTGCCTCAGTTTTCTCATCTGTAAAAGAGAACTCTAACATTATACTGTTATTTAGACTAAATAAGATTACTTATGCATACTTTAAAATGATTAATTATTAATGATTATGCAATTACATATCATAATTATTTTCAACAGATGCATGTGTTTAGGCTTAACTGTTTGGAGTAACCTACAGCCTTTGCTTAGATTGTTTATATTTGGGCTGTTGTTGTTATTTAGTGCCGTCCAGTCATCTTTGACCCATAGTGACCATATGCATGACAGAACAGAGCACTGCACAGTTGGATACCATCCTTATCACTGTTCTTGTAGCTAAGCTCAGCCAAGCTGCCACTGTGTCAATCCATCTCATGGAGGTCCTTCCTCTTTTTTGCTGCCATCCACTTTACCAGACATGCAGCCTTCTCTAGGGACTGATCTCTTCTGACAATATATCCAAAGTGTGTAAGACCAAGTCTTGCCTCTCTTTTCCCTAAGGAGCATTCTGGCCACACTTCTTCCAACACAGATCAGTTTTTCCTTTTAGCAGTCCATGGTACTTTCAACATTGTTCTCCAGCACCACAATTCAAATGCATACATTCTTCTTCAGTCTTCCTCATTCAACATCCAACTGTCACAATCACATTAGGCAACGGAAAATACTATGGCTTGGGTCAGGTGCACCCTAGTCCTCAAAGTCATATCCGGGTTCTTCATTACTCTAAAGAGGTCGTGTGCAGCAGATTTACCTTACACAATCCAAGAGATCTTGTGACTTCTTGACTATTGCTTCCATCAGCATTGACTGTGGATCCAAGTTAAAAAAAAATCCTTGATAACTTCAACTGCTTCTCCATTTATCATGCTACCAATTGGTCTATTTGTGAGGAGGATTTTGGTCTTCCTTACATTGAGTAATAAGGCCAAGATCCATAAACATTATCAGTAAGTGCTTCAACTCCTCTTCATTTTCAGCGAGCATGGTTGTGTCATCTGTGTACCACATACTGTATGCTATGTTCTACATATAATCCAAGCTCTCTGGTGATTTTCTAAGCATACAGATTAATAAGTATGGTGAGAGAACGCGATCTTGATGCACACCTTTCCTGATTTTAAATCATGCAGTGTTCCTTTGTTCGGTTCCTGTAATTGCCTCTTGATCCATGTACAAGTCTCTCATGAGTGCAATGAAGTGTTCTGGAATTCCAGTTGTTCTCAGGTTGCCCACACTGTATAATAGTACATGTAGTTGAATGCCTTTGGATAGTCATTGAACCATAAGTAAAAATCTCTCTGGTGTTTTCTGCTCTGAGTCATGATCCATCTGACATCAGCAATTATATCCCTTTGCCACATCCTCCCCGGAAGCTGGCCTGAACTTCTGGCAGTGTGCTGTTAATGTACTGCTGCAACTATTGGATGATCTTAAGCAAATTATTATTTGTGTGCAATATCCATGATATTGTTATATAGTTTGAGCATTCTGTTGCATTGCTTTTCTTTGGAATGGGTACAATTATGGATCTCTTCAAAACAGTTGGCCAAGTAGCTGTCTTCCAATTTACTGCAATAGACTAATGAGTGCTTCCAATACTTCTTCAGCTGGCTGAAACACATCAGTGGGAATCCATCAATTCCTAGAGCCTGGTTTTTGGCTAATGCATTCAATGAAGTTTGAACCTCTTCTTTCAGCACTATTGGTTCTTGCTCAGATGTTGTCCCTGAAATGGTGGAATATCAACTAGTTATTTTTGGTACAGTGACTTTGTGTATTCCTTCCAACTTTTCTTGATGCTTCCTGCATCCTTCAGTATTTTACCCACAGAAACTTTCAAGATTGCAACTCAAGGCTATATTTGTACTATGTAAGGTCATTTTATGAATGGCTTCTTAAATTAACTGCAAATTTTTACTTATTGTATTTTCATAAATATTTATAAGTCCAATGTTGGAGAATAATCAGGTATATTCTTTTAAATAAATGATTTTATCATGGCAAACATTTAACAATTTATCCTGGTAGTTCAACAAGATTAGGAAAATATATTTTAAAAAGAAAAGGGATAATAATAGCAAATAATGTGTTCATATACAGTATCACTTTGAAATTAAGATGAGTGACCTAAAACTATGGATGAGCAGGTTGAAATCTCTGAAACAGAATAGTAGTTGAATAGATTACAACCAAGGGCAAGTTTCAATGTGTACCGACATTTCAATTCAAGTCTAGGAATAGAATTCACAGTAGCAGTCAAAAAGCTTTGGGGACAAAATATATATTGATCAATCTCATATCTCACTGCTGAAGTACATGACAAGACCAAGATGATTGGTTCAATACCACCAGCTTATCCAAGGAAAATAGAGGGGGCTTTCTACTTCCTTGAAGTGCTACTGTTGGAGAAACCCACAGGGCAGCTCTACCCTGTCCTATAGGGTCACTATGAATTGGAATTGACTAGATGGTCATAAATTTTGGACAGAACATTCCCAAATTCTGTTGAGAGAGTGTTGCAAGTCAAACAGTGGTCCTATAAAGCTGTTTTTTATTCTTTCCAGTAGGATTGTTTGAAAAATGTAAAAGACTCTAGTAGAAAGTAGAGTTGAGAGTCTTTCCAAATCCATGGGAAATGAAGAAACTGTAATAAATGAATGAGTGAACTTTAAAAGCCACCTGGAGGGAAGGGGGAGGTAGCAAGGGGGAATGGATCACAGGGAGCCGCGTATGGCCTCCTCTCTGGGGGACGGGCACAGCAGGGTGGGTGAGGGGAGGCGCCGGACAGTGTAATGTAAGATACAAAAATAATTTATAAATTATTAAGGGTGCATGGGGGAAAGGGGAGGAGGAAGGGAAGGTGGGGGGGAAGGAAAATGAGCGGATTCCGGGAACCCAAGAGGCAAGAGAATTTTGGGAATGATGAGGGCAACAAATGTATAGATGTGCTTTACACAATTGATCTATGTATTGTGATAAATTGTATGAGCCCCAATAAATTGATTAATTAAAAAAAAAAGCCACCTGGATCTAGAGAAGCATGGACACAGAGAGGCTAATTTAAAGATTTTAGAGCCATTGTTTCTGTCTATCGTGGTTTAATGTTCTCTGTAGATCGTCCTCTCAAATGTACAATGGGACAAACCTGTCTGAAAACAAAAGGCTCTGGAAATCACTTGAAGTTAATTCATCTTGATTTTCCTATCACTGTGCAGACAATGCCCAATTACTCTTTTTCAGTGTTTCTTTTGACATAAAATTAATTTTTTGACAAAAATTAGTCTTGAGAGAGTTCCGTGTTTTACACACTACTTCTCCGCATATTTCAGAGCTCATCTGATAGTTTTTAACAATATATATTAATTATTCTTGTATATTTATTAACTCTGTTCTTTAAAAATAAGTCCTAATATCCAATGGCACTGGGCAACTCTGCTTGGATATATTAACAAACAAACAAGCTCACTGACATCAAGCTGACTCTCACTCATTGTGACCATATAGGACCGTCAGGTCTGTATGACAGAGCCGAACTTCCCCTGTGGGTTTCAGACACTACAAATCTTTACAGGAATAGAAAGCTTCCTTTTTCTTCCTTTAAGTGCCATATATAGTCTTGTATAAGCTGAGTTTTTCAGCACATTTTAATGCAGTTCTTGTGGTAAAATTAGGTGCCTCTGCTGATATTCAGGTTGGTATATACTCGACTATATACGGTAACTAGTTATTTCAAATTACTGAACTTGCGGTTAGCCAAATATATAACCAAGTATGCCACCAGGGATGTAAGTAATACATTTATTACCACCAGTCACAGATACCAGATTCTCTGTCTTCACTGCCTTGATCTGTGCAGTGGCCAGGCCATCATGTAGGGATTCAAATTTAGTAGCTATCTTAGAACCTTCCATCTTGTTCTCAATAACCAATAAACTAACAACTCTACTTTCTCTCTCAAATCCTACTAGGCTGCCAAATTCCTAACACTCTTTTTATCTTGCTTAGACCATTGTGATTGCTTCCTAAAGTTTTCTCCTTCAACCAAAATGATCTGTCCAAATTCATCAAGACATTCCTTAAATTTTAAGTAATCTTTGAAGCCTTGCACTATTTTATAGTATGCTCTGTATATTGAATGTCAGTCTATTGCTTAAAGATCATACTTTAGTTCCTTAATTTTATCAGTTGAGTTTGTTTCATTATGAAGAAAGGCATTAACTTAAGTAGTTTTGGTTTTATGGCACCTAATCTATCATGAAGTGGCTATTTCTGGCTATGTAAATACATATATATATATATATATACATATGTATAAGGAAAATATATGAAAATGTATGTGCAAATAAACATATACATATATATTTAAGAGATGTATTTTTGTATTGACTTATTAGCAAATACAATGTCTTTTATCATAATATACTTTGTTATTGAATAACTTATTTATTCAAATGCAACAAATTAGGTATTAACAAGGTAGAGAAGAATAAATATTACTAACACACACTGAATAAACTGGGACACTTTTAAATTTAAGGAAGAAAAGTACATCTCAAATAAAGTTTAAAAAGAGGAAATTTATAAACTGGAAGAACCTAGAAGGAAGTAGGAATGAGGTATGTCTAATTTGTCTATATAAGTTAGCTTAGACTCCAATTTCAAAATAAGTAGCGACAACAGTTTCAGAAGTTACATATTGATCATGATACATTCAATTTTATTCTCCAGCAAAATTATTCAAATGTACAAATGCATCTTCAGTCTTCCTTATTCAATGCCCAACTTTCACATGCATATGAGGCCATTGAATATACCATGGCTTGGGTCAGGCATACCCTCATGCTCAAAGTAACATCCTAGCTTTTCAAGAAGGGGTCTTGTGCAACAGATTTTACCCAGTCCAATGCATCCTTTTATCTCTTAACTGTTGCTTTTGTGAACATTGATTGTGGATCCAAGCAAGACAAAATTCTTGACATTTTCAACGTTTTCTCCATTATCATGATGTTTGATATTGGTCTAGTTGTGAGTGGTTTTGTCTTCTTTACATTGATTCATAATCCTTACTGAAGCATGTAATCCTTGTTCTTCATCAGCAAGTGTGTTAGTCCAGGTAGAATATAGAAAGAAATCCAGGGAGATTCATATATTTTTAAGACAGAACTTTACATCAAAGAACAAATTGTACATTCAGAAAACATCCCAGTCTAGTCCAGATCAAGTCCAAAAGTCCTATATTACCCCATTTGTCAGTACTAGTCCATAAATTCTTCATTAGACTCATGAAGCCATGAAATGATACTGAATGTAGGAAGATCACAGGCCAGTGGGTAAAAAGTCTTGTGGATCCAGTGGTGGTGGAAGCATCTCAGCACTGGCATGAGTCTCCATGTGGCTCCTCCAGCTCCAGAGCTTTGGTTCCATTAGTATAATTCCATGTGG
Source organism: Echinops telfairi (assembly GCF_000313985.2). Lineage (NCBI taxonomy): Eukaryota > Metazoa > Chordata > Mammalia > Afrosoricida > Tenrecidae > Echinops > Echinops telfairi. The sequence continues at coordinate 39,483,279 of NW_022111324.1, read as the reverse complement.
CTTGTCAACAGGAATATGAATCAGAGGGTCTGGGTCTGGCCTTCAGTGAGCTATTTATCTCCTTAGCACCTCCAAATGAGGTCAACAATCTGTGACCTGATTGACAGGCTAAACTCCACCCCTTCACTCTTAATAGTCTCAAGTTGACATCAGATTACCTAACTTCCACAGCATGCAAGATTGGGTCATTTGTATACTGCAATTCTGCATACCTCCAATTCTGATGCCACACTCTTCTTCCTATACATGAGTTCCTCTGATTATTTGCTCTAAAGTAACCAGCTGATTTTCTCAGCAAATATTCAGCCCTGACACTGTTCTACAATGTTCTACTTTCACTTATTTGGCCTTCATTATCTGACAATATTTCCAAGATATACAAAAGGTCTTCAGTGGCTCCTTCTTCTGAAGTGGGGAGTGGAGTTATTCACTGACTGCTCTTAGTCTGGAAGCTCTCCAGAAACCTGTTCACTTTGGGTGACCCTGTTGGCTTTGGAAATACCAGTGACCTAGCTTCTAGTATCATAGACACACACAAGCCACCATAGCACAACAAACTGACAGGCAAGTGGTGAATTTTTTCTATAGCATCTTTCAATATTGCCACTCAAGGCTTGAACTTTTCTTTAGTTCTTTCAATTTAATATGTGTGGAGTGTGCTCTTCTTGGTTTTCTATCTCTAGGTCTTTGCACATTTCATTATATTATTTTACTTTGTCTTCTTAAGCTGCCCTTTGAAATTTTCTGTTTTGCTCTTTGATTTCATTGTTTCCTTCATTTGCTTTAACTACTCTAGAATTAAGAGCAAGTTTCAGAGTCTCTTTTGATATTTATTTTGACCTTTTCTTTCCTGTCTTTTTAATGACCTTTTGCTTTCGTTGTGAATAATGGTCTTGATGTCCTCCCAAAATTTGTTGCTTCTTCAATCATTAGTGTTCCATGTGTCATATCTGTTCTTGGATGTTCTCAAATTTCTGTTGGGGTAGACTCAAGGTCCTATTTGGACTCTTTTGGAACTATATTAATTTCCCTCAACTTGAACTTGAACTTATATGTGAGCAATTTAGGGTCTGTTCCACACTCAGTCCTCAGCTTGGCATTAGCAGCTGATAGTGAGCACCTCCATTGTCTCTTCCCACAGATGCAGTCAATTTGATTTCTGTGTATTCCATCTGAAGAATTCCATGTGCATGATTGCCTTAGGTATTTGCTATAAAAAAGTCATTGGTCTTACAAAATTTTATCATGTGCTCTCCAGCTTTATCTTTATCTCCATGTCCATATTTTCCAACTACTGTTCCTTTCTCTTTGTTTCCAATGTATGCATCCCAAAACTCAAAATAAACCTCTGCCATGGAGTTGATGGTGACTCCTAGTTACCCCCCTGTTGGTTTCTGAGACGGCATTGTTACTGTCTATGGGAATAGCGCCTCCCCCCTTACAGAGCAGCTGGCGGTTTCCAACTGCCCAGGATCCCAGTTCAAAACACAACCACTACATGACCAGGGCTCCTTTACATTCCAATCACTTTTATCTTGATTGTATGTTTGATCACTTTCAGACTGAAATGTTGGTAGAATTCTTCAATTTTGTAATCACTAGCTTTTGTCATTGGTGCATAAATTTGAATAATAGTTGTATTGATTGGATTTCCTTGAAGGTATATAGATATGATCCTATCACAGGCAGCATTGTTCTTCTAGATTGATTTTGAAATATCCTTTATCATGATTAATGCAACACTATTCCTTTTGATTGTGTTATCCCTGGCACAGTAAATCATATGATTTTCTGATTCAAATGGCCAATACTAGGCCATTTCAGCTCATTAATGGATAGGGTATTGATATTCGTGCATCTCATTTAAATTTTGAGTACTTCCAATTATACAGATTCACACTTGACACATTCATTAATTAGCAGATTTTTGCAACTGTTTCTTCTTTCCTTGAGGCATACCCTGTCATCAAATGAAGTTCCCAAAGGCTCAATTCCCAAGGCTTTACTCCATTCAAATCACCATCGTAGACTCCACTCTGAGAAATCAGCTCTTCCTCAGCCACATTTCCAGTGTCCTACAACCCAAGGGATTCATCCTCTGGCATTATCTCTAACAATGTATTTCTTGTATTCATTTTACCTTCAGTATCTGACAATGTTTCAAACCTATGCATAAGGTTTTTAGGGCTCTTTCCTATGAAGTGGACATCCAATCCTTTTGTCTGTTTTTACTTTGGAAGCTCCACTGACATTTGTTCATTTTTGGTGACCATGGTGGCATTTCAAATCCCAGCAACACATAAGGCACCACATTACAAACACAGTACAGAAAACTGACACTGATGTGGTGGGTCCTATTCAGAGATAGAGATAGGGATAGTCAGCTATAGATAGAGACAGAGATATAGATATAAATATAAAAATAGGTATAGATACAGGTATAGAGTTCCAAAAGTTTGTGGAAAGCTCCCATTTTCATTGAATTCCATTTGTCTACAAATTTTTCAAATTTTGTAGATTCAGTTTCCTTTGAAATAAAAGGATTGCTTAATTACAAAAAAATGCATGATGTGTGATTTTGTCGACATTGTAATCTATATTTTATGTCATGATTTAACTTTTATATCAACTGCCCTCTAAACTTTCTTACTGCTGGAAGTAGTAAGGGGTGGTGTGAGACCTGCTCCTGCTTCAAATGTGGGAATGAAATCAAACTCCACATCAATATCACCCAAGACTGATTTCTCTGAGGCTTAAATCAGACATACCACACCTTACCAATTCTTACCACACCATACCACACCTTACTATACCTTACCATACCACACCTTACCATACCACACCTTACTAATTCTGACACCAACTCTCCCTCCTACAACAACCTGCATACTCATTTGAGATGGAGAATTCATTGGAATGGTGCAGAGATAATGCTCACCATTGCAGGGTTTATTCAATAATTTAATAGATTGCAAATGCTCAGGATACAGTTACTCAGACAGGACAGTCTCTTCTCAGCCATAGAAGGTTTCTCACTGGTCTTTGGTTTCTCAGTCACCTAACCAATTGACCATTGCCTATTTGTGCAGTGTTACAAAGATCATTGAGTGCTGTCAGCAAATTCTCAGGGGTATGCCACTTCCCCATAAGCATACATCCAAAGGTGCCCAGTGCCGGCTCTGAGGGTCAGCAAACTCCAAGCTCTCTCAATGCTGTTTTGTCTACTCTGATTCACTGGCATTGAATCATAACAACTCAATGGACATAGTAGCACTGGTCCTGGGGGTTTCAGAGGCTTCAAATCTTTATGAGAGTGCAAGGTCTCATCTTTTTCCAGTACATTAACTGATAGGTTGAAAGGCTGACCTTACGGATAGCAGCCCAGTGGATAACCCACTCTGCTACCAGGCCTCCTTCAGTGAACTTAGCACACTCAGTTTCATGGACGGCACTCCATTTCATGTGCTTGTGATCTGGGAAGTCCACAGCTCTATCTTATCCTCCGACTCCTGGTTTTGTTGCTCCCTCTCCTCTGCCACTCATCTAGAGGTATTTCTTGGATCAAAGAGATTCAATGCAGAAGGATCTTGGGATCCAAAGGATAGAGTACAGTCCTGGCACTCTCTTGCTGATAGTGCCATTCCCCTCCTACTTCTGGCATGGCTTATTTTATACTCAGTAGGATGGCCATCACAAACAACCCAATCACAACTAAATCCTTTCAGTGTATTCTTTCACCTTTGTTTTCCCAAACATATTAGCAAAAAGTCCATGGTGATGTGAAATGTGTTCATGTGGCTCTTCTATGCGTGGCTCTGTAGCTCCCAGAAAAGGGTTTTATGGAACTATGAAAATGGCACTTGTATACAAGTAAGAGAGGGGCAGGCCAGTTTTAGTCGCCATTCTTCTGCTATGATGGGAGCCGGCTCAGAATCTGTAGCAGGAGTAACATCTGAGGGCATGTTCAGGTTCATCAAGGGCAAAGAGCCACCAGCAGAGCATGTTGGAAATCCCTGTCTGAAGTGGCAGATGCAGTAGAGGCCAAACCACACCAAAGCTAAGACTGAAGGAAGGGGACCATGAAATAGCAGAGCTGAGACAGATTGTGAGGCAGAGCAAGAGGGTGGGATTCCTGTCCCCTTGAGATTAGAAATCAAGGATCATGTCGCTGAGAAGCTGAGGACCAGAGCGAGAGACTTGGCTGCTGGGTGAGAAAAGATACTACTGTGGACAAGACTACTTCCTCAATGCTTTCTGCTCCTGGCTTTTGGTAACCTGTTAACTTTTCTAATAAACTCCCGTAATTGTGAGTCTTGTCTCTGAGTTCTCTGAGTTCAGTATTGCCGATGGATTGCTAAACCCTGCGGATAAGTAGAGGATTATGAGAGGAACAGTTGGTGTCAGAAAAAAATAAAGATGATGGAAGATGGAGGTGTGCCTGACCACTGCCTCTTGGCAATAGTCCTTGGGCTGGTGAGTTGGATTCTCGTCCCTTATAGTGGCAGAAGAGGAGCATATGTGACCACTGAGCCCTCCTAGCAAGGTTCTTTGGTGGCAGTAACAAATAATATTCCCAAAAGAGCGAAATTAAAAAGTTCACTACACTGGAGTTGGTATTTCAACTGTTGGTAGTGTTCCCATTACTTAGATTTTTTGTGTGACAAATAATCCATGTTTCATGTTTTGGTTTGGTTTGTTTTTTGCCAGTCATGCACCACCCTTTCCCCAAGTGTGTAAGCATATTATGCTAAATATTTTAAAGCAACATATACTAAAACAAAACAGCATAGATTGTTTACAGAAAATACTTTGTGGATAGGACATAGTGGGGGAATAAAAAGAAACTTAAAGCCCGTGCAAGATTGCTTAAAACACTTAATGGTGTTTAAAGACCAAACGTTAAAAGTCACTGTGAGTTTTGAAAGAAGAAATTTAGAAATGATGATATTGCTGTTCTTCTTTATGTTTCATCCACAAAAAAGACTTTTACTTTCTCTGAGGGTTAGTACTTACAGCAATGGTGTGATGAAATTATAATTTGAGACAGGATGCTAGTTTACTTAAATTTATACACACTACAAAAACATTTGTATCCCCTAAAAGGGCAGTTTTATTGTTATAGTATCCAATTTTGTGTCCAAATTATTCTTTTCAAGAAAGTCGTTATCTGTGTTGGAAAATTGGTTGAAATTTTCCTATAAATAAAAATATATGGACTATTACTGCAACATATTTTAATAGTGATAGTTACTATGTTCAATTTATTTGAAGATTAATTATAACATTATTTTAGTGGAGAAAAAATAGTGTATAATGTAGATTATTTTGCTTTCCTAGGAAATTTTATATTAAAATGAACTGTATTTCTGTATAATGCAATTTCAGCATTGTACTATGTGCCCTATAAAATAAATGAAACCTAAATTACTGCACTTTGCAGAATCAGTATGTATAAAATTATATCTAGGGAATTTCATTTTTACATACCAAGCAAAATGTAGTATAAATACTGTAACTTACTAATAGTTGATTTTGATGGCCTGAAATGAGCAAGTTTTAATGAAAATGTTAAGATAGGATAAAGAATAGGAAGAAAACTTCATTGATTCCTTCATTGCTAAACTTTATTCTCATACTAATTAATTTTTATGTTTTAACTGATCACTATAAAACAGAGAGGATGGTAGCAGAAGTTATGACATCTATGTTAGATGCCGTCTTCAAAATCAGCTCTCTTGATAGATAGAGGTGCACAGTAAGAATTCTAATTTTAGGATATCTTCTATACCTTCATGGAACGGACCAATTCTGAAAAATGACAACAGTGTGGTGAAATAAGACTTCTGTGTAATGCTTGTAGAAAAGGAGTAACATTCCCTAGTGTGAAATTGACTAATCATGGAAATTATGGAAAAGCAGGATGGCTCATCAAGCAATGGTTTTGTCAAGATATAAAACTACTATTCATGTAAAACCTGATTTTAAAAAATCATTTGTATTAGACATACTCCCAATCTCTTCCCATAACAGTTCAGCCTGTTAGTCCATCCATACATCTACATGTAGATCACAGTTGTTGCAAGATTGTCTGTAGAAAAGTACTTTCCCATGTTGCATTTAACTCTAGCATTCCTCCCAGTGTCTTCCTCTGCTTCCACTGCTTTGGCCAAACTCCTCCTTTTTGTCTATTGCCTTCCCCTTCCCCTGTGTTAATGCCTGTCTATACTCTCGCTCATGACTTCCTCTCTCTCCCTCCCTTCTGCTCCCTACCCTTGGAAGCCATCAAATAATATTTCTTATAGCATAATAGCTTTACTTGGCTTTTTACAAAGTGTTCTTACAATTAGTGAATCAATTGATGGATAATGTATGAATACACTATATTTCTTCCTGATTAATTAATTTCACATATAAAAATATCCTCAAGGAGTATCCCTGTTGTGTTTCCCAGATTAACTGTTATGTTTTAGTATTGTGTAGCATTCCATTGTGTATATGTATCAAAGTTTATTTATTCATTTAAAATATCACTTTTAACATGCAGTTTTCATTACCTCACAGAGCCATTGGACTTGGAAAGTCATTATATTTTACAGAGTAGATAATCTCAATATAACAATTGCTGTAGTGGTCAAGGCAATTCCATAAAGTCATATTTCACATTTAATTTTAGAATACAATACTACCATGATAGCAAGTATACAGGCTTGTATTCACAACATGGTTCCAGGATATGTCACATATGGATCTTGAAGCATATTCTATTCCAAAGGCATTCAGATAACCAAGATTGTCAAGAATGTTGTAGCTGTTCCACACCAGGTCCTATCACTCAGATCAGAAATTTGAACAGGGAAAACACATTATAAATAACCATTAACCAACAAAAGGTGGTTAAAGTTACTTTTTAAAGTACTGTAAGAAAAACATATGTAGTAAATGAAGTAATGAGCTAGTACTACATCTGATGGTACAGAAGAATGAAAAATAAAGGAATTAAATAAGCAGGAGATGCTTCACTCAACTCTCGTTTCTGGGTTGCAAACTTGCTGTAGAGAATATGGCTGCCACAGGAAAACTCGGGCTGCGGGGACAAGCTTGCCTCAGGACAAGGTCAAAGCAGATGTCTCAGAGCAGTCTTGTTGGTGAATGTGGGTCCAGAAAATAAATTCTAGATATGAATTTCTTACCTAGTTGTAATTTTCTCAGGGAAGATCTTTGGTTATTTGCTAGGAAAGCATTTTATTTATAATGCATTGTGGTATCATTTTGGGTACTAGATAATATTTGTGAATATTGGGGGGAAATAGTGATCAATATAGAAAAAAGTCGTATTTTCTAGAATCCAACTCCCTGCATTCTATTCTTATGCATATGTTATGTACATACAAACAAAGCTATATATATCTTAAAGAGAAAGAAAATGCTGAAATGGCACTAAAGGATTCAAAATAAGGAGCACAATTAATTAAGCTTTAAATTAATAACTAAATATAGATGTGCCAAGTGTGAGGCAGATAAAGTGGAGAAAAACACTATAAAAACACAAAACAGAGCATAAGCATTACCATAGACTGGATTCCCAATCATAGCAAGCCTATATAGGGTTTCCAAGACTAGATATTTATCATAGCAAACCACACCCAATCCAGCTCACTGCCATGGAGTCTACTCAGCCTCATAGCAGCCCTATAGGGAAATGTAGAACTCCTCCCGCACAGGCTCCAGGTCTGTAAAGCTTGACATGCATACGAAGACTCAGCTTTTTTCTGTGCAGTGTCCGGTCATTTCAAAGTGCTGACACTGAAGTTAGCAGCTCAGCACATAAACCACTGCACACCAGCAGGGCTCACTCCTTTACCACCCAGACAGCCTCAACATCCTCCAATTGAGTGACTGGTAGGTTTGAACAGCTGATCTGCCCAACAGTATCACCAGGGCATAGGCACCACTGCCATTCTTAACCAAAGGTAGTCAGGGTGATTTTTTTTTTCTGGTCTGGAGGGGTAAGGTGGATAAGCAAAAGTTAACAAGTGATGCAACGAGAATGAGTTTACAGAGCAAGCAGTTGCTTAGTAGTTGAGCAAGTTGAAGAACTTGGAGGGGTTGAATATTGTTGGAGGGGAGAAACTGGGAAACTGAAGAGAGAGGAAACTTGGAGAGACAATAGAAGTCATATTACTCAGAGTCGGTCCTGTACATCTTTATGATGAGGTAGATCTTTATAGGGATGGGCTCTGTATGAGGGAGTCTCTACATATTACATATCATTAACACATTGGGCTGTTGGCCAAGTTTGGAGTTGAGACTATCCAGAGGCACCTTAATACAAGGCTCGGTAATCCACTTCTGAATAATCAGTTAGTGCGCATCTATGGAGCACGGATCTACTCTGATACACATAAAGCTCTGAAGCATAGGAGTTGAGTCAACTGTTATTTGTATTTTAGTTTTACAATCAGAGTCAACATATAGTATTTTACATTGATTCTGGAATGTTCATGTTTTAATATTTTCCTTTTTTAAAATTTAAATCAGGCTTACAATTGGTAATACTTTACCTTTCTTTGAAAAGTATGAGACAATAGTGCATCTGCTAATTAGTGGCTTTTTACATGAGATGAAATAGGATATTTGGGAACTTTGAGACTTGGTGGTGTCATGGAAATCAAGGACTGGGGCCTCGAGCAATCAGATGCTGTAGGGCTCCAGACTCCTGCAGAGCAAGATTTATGAAAAGAGTTTTATTTCCTAATTTAGTTTTTTTTTCTTTTTCTAAATATGGCAAAGTTGCAGATAGAAAAGCCATGAACTAATAATCATCAGAAATTGAGTTGTCAAATTAAATATTTAAATTAGGAGGTCTAGATTCTAATTGATATAAAACTTATTTTTTTATGTAGATGAACTCTTTCCCAATTTAATCTCTTGGTCCATACAACTTCCCTTTTTAAGATGGTATATCTACACTCCACCACTTGTCTGTTAATTTGTCCTACTGTGGTAGCTTGTGTATTGTTAAATTGCTATAAGATATACTACTGGTATTTCAAAGACCAACTATTTAAATACATCAAAAAGAGTACTAAACTTTATATATTACATATACATAATAGTGTGTGCATGTGTGTATAATAATTTCATTTTAAAAGAAACCACAATCAATGACCATAGAATCAGTAGGCAAGCACTAAAATGATGTATTACATTTGGAAAATCTGCAGCAAAAGTCCTCTTTTAAAGCAAGATGTCACTTTGAGCGCTAAAGTATCCTTAACAGAACCATAGTATCTTCAATTGTTTAATATGCATGCAAAAGCTGAATGATAAATAAGGAAGATCAAAGAAATTGATGTTTTAAAATTTGGAATTGGAAAAGAATATGAAGTTCACTATGAACTTCTAGAAGAGTGAACAAATCGATAATAGAAGAACTACAGACATAATGTTATTTTGGAAGCAAGTTGACGAAACGTCCTCTCCTCTACTTCGGACATGTCCTCAGGAGGGCGAGTCCCCAGAGAAGGACATCAAGCGTGGCTAAGGAGAGTGTCTGTGAATAATATTGAGACTCTGCAAGATAGAGTGACACACTGACAGAAACAATGGACGCAAGCATAAAAGTCATAATGACGAGGACCCTGGACTGGGCACGGTAGCAGTGTTCCACTATGTATTATGTCACTATGTGTTGCAATCAATTTCATAGCATCTACAACCACAGCAAGATAAACATAATATACAGACAATTGAAAGTAAATCATGTATAATGTATAATATATATCATCTAATGCCTTGGAATGATTCTATGAAGCAGCTATTAATTCATCTTCATTTTTTAGGTGAAGAAATTCTGAACCAGAAGTAACTAAAGCAAGGATACTCTGTTCTTAAATTGCAGAGAGAGTTTAAAACACAAGGAGTCTAAAACTAGGGCAAGTAAGGCCATGTTGCTCCAGTGCTGTGACTGACGAACCCATAACACAAAATAAAACAAATTGCTTATAAATTTCACTCCATTAACAACTGCAAGATTCTCATATTTCTTACTTCACTTATCCCCTTTTTTGGTGATGCCTAATTAACAGACATTTCTCAATGTCTATGATTTTATTTTTGCGATCATGTCTAATTAAAGGTAAAAATATTACTTACAAAATAAGTAATTATGACTGCTCGTTTTGTAAATAAATATATATATATATTGAATCTACAAAATATTGTGGAAAAAATTCACTATGTTTAAATTCTATTTTCCACAAGTTTTTGAGAACTCTCTGAATGTATATATGTGTATTTGTGTGTGTGTTTCTGTGTGGTTGTGTTTATATGACATGTATGTTTCTCTCTAAATATATGTGTATATGTATGTGTGTGTATATATATATGTCCTACCACAGTAGGACAAAATACAGAGAGAGATATCTGTATGTTGGACAAATCAACATAAATTTCAAATCAAAAAGAGAAAGAGAAAGTGAGAGAGAGAAATTGAAATGAAATTCTCTGAATAGTACTGTTTTTGTTGTTCTATAGTAAGATGCATATTTATATTTAGAAGTTGGTGTACTCATGAGACCTTTATTTGATCTTAGGCTTAATAAAAGTTTGAAATAAATTAAAACAGGATTTGGACCAAAAATGTGTGACTGTGTCTACATTTGTAAATATATTAGGGAAAAGTGTGTAAAGTCACAATTATCAATCACAAAAATGTACTGAGTATTCTTATAGTATCATGAACCAAAGTTAAGGTCAATTTAAACATTTCAAATACCTTGTCTGTGTGTTAGCAAATTTATTTAGAGGAAAATGTGAATAAGTTCAAATATTCTTGCATTTTCCAGCACTCAGGGAAATATACATATAAATATAAAATAATTCTTTTTAAGAAAAAAAAATCAATAATTTTAAATTATTAATCATAATAAATTTATGTGCATAGAATTGTAATTCTCTTAACTGTTCACATTAGAGCGTAAACTAGATGCATTCTGTAAGGGATAGTTGTAATAAGTGTTTGTTCATTTCCAAGGCTGTACACTAAATTTCACTATTCCAGAGAGCTGTACAAGCTATTGTGACTGCATCCTTGCTTTGAGAACTTGTTATTGATCCTATCTACAATTTTATACACAAGCATTTGTAAGAAATGCAAACTCTTGCAATTTTGTAATTGTCTTGATGGGAAAGCATCATCTTCTTTACAAGAACTGAAATATGATGTACATTTTAGGGATACATTAGAGTAATTAACTTATATTTTCTATAGATTTCTATCCAAGGGGGGTTCAGAAAGTTCATGGAAAACTACATATTTTTATTCAATTTTCCCACAAACTTTTTGAAACTCTTGTGTCTGTGTATGTCCACATTTCATTCAATATGGCTAGGTATTTGATATTTCCACAATATATTATGTTGGAGGAAAACAGCTTCAAATACAAGAGATCTCTATTTAAGGTCATTTAAAAGAAGTGTTGGAACTACAGGTAATCATAAAAAAAGTACACGCATCATGCTATATAATAAGCTGATTTCATTGTAATACAATAATTATATCATCTTATATCGAAGTTTAGCTATAAGCATAGCTACATGTTTCGTTTGAAATTTAAATAAATTGTCCCCAAAGACAAATATATTTAAAGCCACTCTTGGTCTCTTTTTATATATATGCTTGATCCTTAATCTTAATTACAAGGAAAACTACAATTGTTTACATTTTGGATCACAGTAGAATTTTTTCTGGATTATCCAGCTGCTTACTGAAAAATATTATATATTTTACTTTTGTAATAATGCATTTTGGAATTAATTTAACTTGATTCTATTTGGTGAATAAAACTTGAAAATTGTATGCACATGCCCCTTTATCAATAGCAGGTTGAACTATATATTAAAAAAAATAGACTGCGGTATTACATTTACGCATCAAGGAATTTTATAATGCGAAGGAGTCTCACGTTAGCAGCATTAAGCACAAAGCTGCTGACACAGTGAAGGATTACACTGTACTGTGGAACATAGTGATTATATGATGTGCACACTTCCTGTCAGCTTAGCATGGAGGGTAGTGGAACATATGGTTCTGTACAGTTTTTTCCTCAATAACTACAGATTCTGGCCAGAGATTTTTGTTGATTTGTACAAAATCTCCTGATTGGAATCCTCAGCCATATGTTGTAGAATGGCAATGTATAAAAGTGTCAGCAGAAAGAGCGGGGCTTAAACTCTATTTGTAGGAGGATTTGAGGCTAGCATCGCCATAAGAAAGACGACAATGTGTTTGGCTTCAGTGTGATCTACAGCTATTTTGTGTTGACAGCTAAAAGGGGTACATCTTTCTCCGTAAAAGCAAAAACAATCACACAAACAATTTTGTTCTTTATGGCAGCACACAGGGCATAAATTCTTCATCATCCATGAGCACGAAATAGATCTATCCTGTACAAATCTAAAAACCCTGTGACGTTTTTGAAAAAATGACGTTAACAGTTATTTACATATTTGTTAAAGTAAATGAGTACAATAATATTATTTAATGTATACAAAGTGGCTTAAAAATGCCTTCAAAGATTCATTACCTGTTATTTCCACTATTCTAGACTATATATCTATAGTGCTGTACTCCTTGTAAGGAACCGTGGGGGCACAGTGGTTACATGTTGAACTGCTAACCTCAGAGCCAGCATTTCAAAACCACCAGGCGCTCCATGAAGAAGGACTTGGCTTTCTACTCCTTTAAAGTGTTACAGTCTTGAAAATCCACAGGGCCGTTCTACCCTGTCCTGTACAGTCGCTATTAGTTGTAATTGACTGAGCAACAGTGAGGTGTTTTTGTTTTCCTTTGTTTTTAGGTTCCTTTTAACAGTCTTTAATACTTGGTGATCTACACTGACACCACCATGTCACTAAAATCTCTCTCTCATAGGTCATAAATCATGACAGAATTTCCAATCTATTTTCCATTCATCTACCCTATCTTTACCTTTTCTCTTTAACTAGTTTATCATACTTTTTAATACAATGCCCATAATTGCTATTTCTCTCATTCCTATAAGCCACTCGTTAAATTTCCTACTTATTTTTACTTCCCCAAATGTATCCAATTTCACAGATATCTTACTCTAAGTTTTTTTCTTTTACTTTCTGGATCACCTCAACCCTATGTACAGCAGAAGGATATGTTGTCCAGTCCTGCGCTATCCTCTCAATTGTCGTTTTGTTGTACTGAGTCGATCTGTTTCTTTGAAGTTCTTCCTGCATTCCAATAACCCTCTACTTTACCGGAGTTGGACCTTTTCCAGAGTCTGCTCCCTATTGATAACTCACCTAAAATACTTGAAGTAAAGTCTCTTTCATCTCACTTTTTTTTT
>NW_022111324.1:39454646-39469383 GCF_000313985.2 Echinops telfairi | reverse complement strand
ACCTATGGTAGCCCATGGTACTTCTAATAATCTGCATTAATGCCATAATTCTAATATATCAATTCTTCTCAGTCTTCCTTATACGTTTTCCAGTTTTCACATGCACATGAGGTGACTAAAATAGGAAGGCTTCCAGGATGGTCAGGGGAAGGTAGGGTCATGACCGAGTAACCAACGGCAATGATCAACACATAACCAGCAACCCACCCCCATCCCCAGGGAGATGAACAATAGAAAAATGGGTGAAGGGAGACAGTGGTCAGTGTTAAGATATGAAAACAATAATGATTTATAATTTACCAGTGGGTCACGAGGTGGGGAGGGGGGAAATATGGGGGGAATGGGAACTGATACCAAGCGCTCAAATAGAAAGTAAATGTTTAGAAAATGATGATTGCAACATATGTACAAATATGCTTGATACAATTGATGTATGGAATGTTCTAAAAGCTGTAAGAACTTCGAAAAAAGATTTCTTTTTAAATAGGGAGGTTTATGTCCAGTTTGCATTAAGCTTTGAAGTGATATCGCTGTTCTTTAACACTTTCAGAGATAACCGGTTTGCAGCAGATTTTCTCAAAACAAATACATCAATTGATTCCTTGACTGCTGCTTCCAGGAGCACTGATTCTGAATCCCAGTCAAATAAAATCCTGACGTCAGTATTTCCCTGTGTATCAGGGTACTGTTTATTCAACTATCTGTGAGGACTTTCCCCCTTAGCACTGAATTTAATCACAGTGAGACTGTATTCGATCTTCATTAGTGGTATTTTCAGCTTTCAGAAAGTGAGGTTGTGCCATCTGCACAACTAACAGGCTGTTAGTAAACCTTCCTCCAGTCCTAATACCATTGCCTGCTTCAGGTAGTCAAGGTCGGCAGTGATCTTCTCCGTAAACAGATTGAATGAGTCTGGTGAAAAGATACAACTCAGAAGCACACTTTTTCTGCCTTAAACTATGCAGTATCCCTTTGTTTTGAACAAAGAATTGCCTCTGTGCCTATGTACAGGATCTGCCTGAGCACAATTAAGTGTTCCGGAATTCCCATTCTTTGAAATGTTATCCTTAGTTGTCTTTCAGGTTTCTCTGATTTCAGTCAAAATCTTTCTTGTTCATTATCTTCCTAATTGGGCTTGCATTTCTTGCAATCCCTTGCAGATGTGCTGCTACAATTATTTTTCAGTTATCTTCAGCAGAGTGTGTTACAGTTGATATTAATGCTATTGCTCAATCACTTCTGTATCCTTTGGGGTCAGTTTTCTTTGGAATGAGGAGACTTAGTGGCATAATTGGTTGTGCGTTGGGCTGCTAACCACAAGGTCAACAGTAGGAAGGACTAGTCACTCTGTGTAAGAAAGACGAGACTTCCTACTTCCATGAAGAGTTGCACTCTCAGAACCTTACAGGGGCTGTTCCACCTTGTCCGATCGGGTAACAAAGAGTTGGAATCAATTCAATGGCAGTGAGTTAATTTGATTTGATTTTTCTTTTGGAATGCATACAAATATGAATCTCTTCCATCTGTTGGCTAGGTAGCTATGTTCCAAATGTCTTGGAATAAATTGAGCACCTCCAGTGTTGTACCAGTTGGTTTTAACATTTCAGTTGGATCTTGTCAATTGTGGAAGCCTTGCCAATATACACCTTGGACTTCTTCCTTCAATATTGTCTGTTTTCAATCATGTGCTATCTCTTTAAATATATATATGTATATATATACATACAAAATTTATATAAATTATAATATAAATTTTGTTTTGCATAGTAACTATAGCTTCTTTTTATGTGTTCTACATCTTTTAATATCTTGCTTATAGAATCTTTCATTTTAAAACTCAAGTGATGGTTAGAGAGTTGAAAAAACCTCTTAAGCTTTTATAAATTATATGGAGAATATGTCAAAATACATAGCTTTAAATTTTGATATTTTTGTTTAATAAAAGTGTCCATTATTTTATAGAAATAGCTTTTATTTACTCTCATGTTATTTTATTATTTATATAAAATATATCTGTATTCATTATAGATAATAATATGTAAATATTATTTGATATATTAAAATAAAAATAACATGAGTCATGATTTATATGCAGAGGTTTTTTAAACTGATTAGATTAGGTCACATATGAACTATGTGCTAGTAAGAAATACAGATGCAATATTCACTAGGAAATTATACATTTCTAAAACTTAATCAGGCAAAAATGGGAAAGAAAAATATTTCTGAATGTAAAAAAAGAAAAATAATGGCATTTTAAAATTAAGATTTTCAGATAATTTTGTCAGGTAAGACTAAGTTTTTTTAAGAATACATTATTCAATCTTAGGTATAACAAATATACTGAATATAGAAAATATATAAACATAGACACATAAGTGCCTTAGTGAGACAAGTGGTTAATACCTCAACTGTTAGCCTAAACATGGCAATCCAAATCCTTCGAAAAGTACCTCACAGTAGAGAGCTGGAAAATAGTTCTGAAATGTCAAAGTCATAAAAGATCCTCCAAAGCAAACATATTTTATACACATAAGGTCAGAATAGATTCTAAAACAGCTAACAAGAATCATAAATATGATGTCACACAAAACTGTCTTTTTCCTGTTGTAATAAATATAAATGTAAATATACATATTTGTTACAATTATTACATGTGTATTGGTGAAATTAGAAAAATGAGGCTATGCCCTCTTATAAAGACTTATAAATTGAGAAACCATAAAGAACAGTTCTGCTCTGCTCTGAAGGGTTGCTGTAAGTCGTCATTTACCGGATGGCATTTGATTTATTAATAAAGTTGATGAACTTTTTCTGTAAGATTAGCGTTAATGACTCTGTAAAAGCTATTAAACTTGTGATATGCAGATCACACAGTGTTGGTTGGTGAAAATGAACAAGGACTTGAAGCATTTACTGTTGAAGGACAAGGACTGCAATCATTAATATAGATAACACCTAACTTAAAGAGAGCAAAAATGCTCATATTGTGGCCAATAAGCCACATCTTGACAAACAGAGCTAGTTTTAAATTTGGCAAGCATTTTATTTCCCTTAGACCTGCAATCAGTGATGAAAGAAGCAACAACCGTCAAGAAATCAACAAATCAGTGGAGAAGTCAAGAGGGCATCCAGGTACAATCACTCACCTGGCAGTCCTGCTGTCAGACAAGAAACTTAAGAGGTAAGGAGGCCAATACTGAGAGACTGGGTGATAGCAAATAGATTCAGTGTACTAGATTCTGGTTCAGACCGTCCCCTTTGATTTTTACCCACAGAGATCAGAGACCTTGTTGAAACACTCTAAGCTCACTGTGTCTGCCTGCAGGCTCCGCTAACCCTTTGCCAAGTTCAGCAGGATGGGGTCTCCCACTCCTTCCTGCAGCCTACTACTGCAGCAAGCAGTGCTTTCTCCAGACTGGTGTATAAAAGTGGTCATAACCCCAGGTTTGCAGAGAGCCTCTGAGAGCTAGCCACAAGCCCTCACATCTTAGTTCCCCACACTGCTATCTGCCCTGCACCTGAAGTCTAGGTCTTTGCAACTCCTCTCCTCAGCCAGCAACAGAGTGACTTCATAGGCCATCCCCCTCCCATATCACCCCAGCTCCACACCTGCCAGCATGGATAGTGATAGGTAATAAGACAATAATTTGCAGCAACAGAAGAGCCGCTGGAATATTTACCTGTGACAGAACATAGCTCCACAGAGCACAATCATCAGTACAGGTAGGATAGAGCTGGAAGGTACACAGGAGGGCAGCCATGGGCAAATTCTGATCCACATGGCCCCAAACTCTCTTTGCCAAGTTGGTTCCCTTTACCTGGGAGATAGCTTGGCACAGCCCCACAAGCCCATTATAAAAGAAGGAAATTTGGTTTTTCTATGTAAAAATGTTTGAGATTCCAGTTTGAGATTCCTTCATGTTCCTTTGAATGTAAGCCTGCAGAACTCTGTCCATTAGCATCCATTAATGTAATAAGGTATCCAGAATGTTAATCTCCAGGGCACAGCAAAGAGAAATGCTAACAGGTCCTGATAGCCACAGCCCAAGGTAAGAACTGGCCCTTCCAGTTTTGGGCTCCACAGAGTGCCCTTAAAAGGCTGCAAATTGTTACCTGACACCCCAGACCAAACCCATGCCCATAATGTAGGCCTGTCCCAACCTGGCCAAATGGTATACTTATAGTCATCAGTCTCAACCCAGACCCTGAGACACTCCAGCACTGCCACTGAGTCACTGCAGCACCCTATCTGACCCACCACCATACTGAGCCACAGGTGGTCCTGAAAAATACTCTTACCAGTCGCACAGAGAAAGAGCTCATAGAAACTTGGTCTCCCAGAAACATGGTGCCCAGTTCTTCCAAAATGACATGCAAACAACAACATACCACAACACCCTCAACAAAAACACAAGAAAAACAAAACACAACAGTGGATATAATCATGCTCATAGAAGAATCAGATGGGGATCTGCCAAAAAGATGTCTTCAGAAGGCTACTTGGAGTAATGCAGGATATGAGGGAAGCAACACATAATACCCTGTTTCCCCAAAAGTAAATATTCCCAGAAAATAAGACCTACTTACAGTTTTTCCTCTCCCTGAAATATAAGGCATCCCCCAGAAAATAAGACCTCCCAAAAATAAGGCCCCTCGAAGCTACCCGAACTCTGGACTCTGGGCCATAGCAGTGAGTGCCACTGCACAGCTCACTGTTGGCCGCAGAGCAGTCGGAGCAGACAGGAAGTGTGAGGTCTCTTTAATAAAACAATAAACAATAAATGTGTAGCGTATTCTTCTTCGTGGAAAAATAAGACATCCCCTGAAAATAAGACCTTGTGCATCTTTGGGAGCAAAAATTAAAATAAGACACTCTTATTTTTGGGGAAACTGGTTAGGGACAAAATGATAGAGGAGATTAAGTTCATGATAGGAGGGATGAAATCCATGATAGATGGGATGAAGTCCATGCACCAAGGGAAATAAAAGAACTAATGGACGAGGTAACAGAAACAAAGCACAAGATCACGGGTCTCAGCAACAGAGTAGAAGAGGCAGAGAGTCATACCAGTGATCTCAAGGACAATAAGGCAGACCTCAACAAGTAGAAAAGACAGTCAAACAAAATCATCAAAGAGGCAGAAGCAAACCTGAGATCAATGACAGATGCTATAAATAGGGGCAATATTCAAATAATTGATCTACCAGAACAAGACACAATGAAAAAGCCAACAGCTTAATTAGTGAGGTAATTTCTGGAAGCAAACGTCCCTACTTTAATAAATGAAAATCAGACAATCATACAATAGGCAGAGAGAACAGCAGTTAGACTAAAGCCAAAGAAGAACTCACTAAGGCATATAATAGTTAAATTATGCAACTTCAAGGAAAAGAGAAACGTCAAAGAGCAGCAAGCAAAAAAGATCAGTCACAAAGAATGGTGCTCAGGTAAGAATATGCTCAAACCTATCAGCAGATACCATGAAGAGGACGAGAGAGTGGACACACACACACACACACACACACACACGGATAGATTTATGCAGCACTAAGGAACACAACAGCTAATTAGTCCACACAGCAGTAGAGAGGGTTTCGTTCAACTCACTTTCATGGAACAGTTAATATACTGGACATCCTTCAACTCACAAGTGATACTGGGTCCAAGGTTGAAGAAGCAGATAGCTGAGTCTTCCCTTGGGCAACGCAGTCAGTTCACACACAGCAAACAGCAGGTTGGGTCATCAACATTCAGCACCTCAGAAGCTTAATAAAGCAGGCCAGATAGGACATTTAACTCAAGAAATGCAAGAAAACAGGATCCACCAGCCTCAAGCTCAAGCAATGTACACAGCAGCAGCGTGGTGAAACAGGTCTCCAAAGAATCTCAAGCTCAACTTACAGAATCCACGGGTTGTCAGAGAACTAGTGAAAGCAGCCACATGCTAGCCCAATCACCATAGAGCAAGCGAGAGGGGCGGGCCTTGCTGAGATATTTATTTATTTGCTCTCCAATCAAAGTGCGACCTTATTAATCCCACATGTTCCTATTGGTCAGGTTGGTACAATAAACCTCCTTATCACAATAACTCTGAATGTCTATGGCCTCAACTCATCCATTAAACAACAAAGACTAGCACACTGGCTCAGAAAAAAACAAATATTTTGCCTGTAAGAGACACATCTTAAGCTTGCATGCAAATAACTAAGAATAAAAGGCTGGCAGAAAATATCCCAGTCAAACAACTACTTAAAAATGTAGGGATTGCAATTTTAATCTCTGACAAAATTGACCTCAAGGTGCAAACCATAACAAGAGACAAGGAGGTGTACTATGTAATGCTCAAAGTATCAGTAGACCAGGAACCAGTGAGCATAATAAATTTATATGGACCTAAGTAAAGACCCACAGACTGTGTCAAACTATTCAAAAGATGAAAATATAAATCACAGACTCAACAATAATAATAGAAGCTGACTTTAATGTACTGCTATCAGAGAAATATATATCACTGGGAGAGAAGCTCAGCAAAGAGGCTACCAAGCAAAATACTACAGTTAGACAACTGGACCTGATAGACTTTCATAGAGCTCTTCATACAAATGCAAAAAAAAAAAAATCACATTATTTTCAAAAATAGACCACGATATGGCACAAGTCAATCCTGAGTAAATTCAAACACATAGCTATTACTCACACCTCCCTCTCAGATCACCATGCTGTAAAGCTAGAGGTCAATAAAAACACAATTAGAAAAACAAGGCAAACAATTGGTTGATCAATAATAATCTTCTGTGGCACAAATGGGTACTAGCCTAGATTAAAGTGGAAATTAGAACGTTTCTAGAAACTATTGAGAATGAGAATATAATGTACCCAAGTCAAAAGCCAGAGTTAAATGAGTAGCATGACAAGAGAATAATGCAAAAAAAAAAAAAAAATCAATGCAGCAAAAGCTGTTCTTTGAAAGGATCAACAGAATCAACAGACTGCTGGCAAGCCTAACCAAGGAAAGGAAGTAGCCAACATCAATAGCCAGGATGAAGAATGAAACAGGAGAAATCACAAGACCATGAGATAAATAGGATAATCATAAAGGACTATGAAAGTCTGTAATACAATGAATTCAACAATGTGGAAAACATAGACAAATACTTGGAAAATAATCCCTCACTTGATTATACCAGATAGAGGTCAAGAACCTCAACAGACCCATAGCAAAAGAAGAAATAGATATGGCTATCAAGAAACTACCAACAAAAAAAGCTCCCAGACCAGACAGCTTCACGGGAGAATTCTACCAAGCATTCAGAGCAGAGCTGACACTGATCCTCCACAAATTATTCCCAAGCAAAAAAAAGATGCCAAACTCATTCTACAAATCCAGTATATCTTTGATATCCAAACAACGCAAGAATCCCACAGGAATAGAGAACTACACACTGATATTTCTAATGAACATAGATGCCAAAATCCTTTACAAAAGTATTGGCCAATAGAAAACAAAAGTATATAAAACATATCATCCACCATGATCAGGTGGGATTCATGCCAGGAATTCAGGGATGGTTTAACATGTGAAAATCCATCCATATTACTCACCAAATTTATAAGAAAAAGGATAAGAATTTCATGAAAATATCAATAGATGCAAAAAAAGCATGCAACGACATCCAACACTTATTTTTAATGACGACACTCAAGAAGTTAGGAATGGAAGGAAATTTCCTCAAGTTAATACACACTATCTATGAAAAGCCAACAGCCAACATTATAATTAATGGAGAAAAGATTAAAACAATCTCACTGAAAAAGAGGACCAGAGAAGGATGCCCCTTGTCCCCACTTCTATTCAACATCATACTGGAGGCCCTAGCTAACAGCATAAGACAGTGGATGGATATTGATTTGCTATATACATCAGACAAGACTATGAAAAAGGAGAGCAAGAATTCAGTACCCTTCACAGTAGTGAAGAACAAATTGAAATATCTAGGAACATATTTAATAAAAAAATTTAAAAAGTCTTATACAAGAAAAACTACAGGAAACCAAAAGTGACCTCAACAAATGTAAGAATATCCTAAACATGTGGATTGGAAGACTGAATATATAAAGATATGAATCTTACCCAAGGCACTATAAAAGTTTAACACTATCCTGAGTGAAATCCCAACAACCTTCTTCAAAGAATTGGAAAAGCTGAACAGCAATTTCATATAGAGAGGGAAGAACCCAGAATTAGCCGAGAATGGCTCAAGAAAGACAAAGTCCAAGGCTTGCTTTACCTGACTTTAATAACTAATACACACCCAGAGTGACCAAAATAGTGTAGTATTGGCACAATGACAGATACTCAGATTAAAGGAAAAGAACAGAAAACCCAGAAATAAACTCATCAGCATATGGATAACTGATCTTTGACAAGGGCCCCAAAAGCATCAAGTGCGAGGCAGATGTTCATTTGAACAAGTGGTGCTGGAAACAATGGATATCAACCTGTAGAAATTTGAAACAAGATGCTTACCTCACCCCATCCACAAGAACAATTTCAAGGTGGATCACAGACCTTGAAGCCCAACCCCAAACTACGGGGAGCATCAATGCATATCTTATGTAAGTAAGTCAAGGAGAAAGCAACAGGACCAAGTTCCAGAGAGATTTGGGGGAGGAGTCAGGGGAAGAGAGTGGTGAGCAAACAACGCCATAAACAGGGGAACAACTAGGGAACTACAATCAACAATGAGGAGGACATAGAGATCCTCGGGTGTGGGAGCAACAGCAATCTAGCTGAGAGCAATTACTAAATGGCAGATGAAGGGAAACTGTGATGGTGTGGCACAAGGGAGGTAAAAGGAAACAGGAATGATCTAGAAGTAAAGCTATGGATAGAGTTATAAGCATAGGTGTTTACATACGTAAATCCATTAATTCAAAAAATAGAGGTAATGGCCTATGTACATATATTTATATATCAATACACCGAGGTAGTGGATGAACAAAATAAACCATGGGGGAAGGGAGACAGTAGTTGGTGTAAGATATGAAAATAATAATAATTTATCGAGGTGTCTTGGAGGGGGTAGAGAGAGGTAGGAAATAAAGAGGAGCTGATACCAAGGGCTCAAGTAGAAAGTAAATGTTTATAAAATGATGATAGCAACATATGCACAAATATGCTTGATATAATTGATGTATGGATTGTTATAAGAGCTTTAATAACCCCCAATAAAATTATCTTTAATAATAAAAAAGTCAACAAATCAAATGGCATATATTATTGAGCAATACTGTAGCCATGTATATATATATATATATATTTTTTCTTTTTTAAGTTTGAAAATTCAAAGATGACACGTTGAAGACTAAGATGTGCCTGGTAAATTATGATATTTTCAATTGTCTTGTTGAATCGTTGAGCTGGACAATGAATAACCAAATAATTGATGACATTAAATTATACTGTTGGTAAAGAATATTGACTATATCATGGATTGCCCAAAGAAGGAACAAATTTGTCTTGGAAGAAATACAATGAGAATGCTCTTTTGTGAAAGCGATAGTGAGACTTCATCTCATACTTTGGAAGTGTCCCAAGAGAAGAACATCATGGTTGTAGAATAGAGACTAAAGCAGAAAATAGCAAGTTCCTTTATGAGATAGAATGGTACAATAGCTGCAGCAATGGGCTCAAGCATCAACATTGTGAGGATGGCACAGGACCTGGCAGTGTTTATCCTATTATTTATGGGATTGCTATGAATTGGAAACAATTTGATGAAACCTGCCTTGGTGGGAAAGTGGTTATGAGTTCAACTGCTAACCACAGGATCAGTGGTTAGAAACCTCCAGATGCTCAGCAGGAGAAAGAGCAGGCTCTCTACTATCTTAAAGAGTCTTGGAAAAAGACATGGCAGTTATACCCTGGCCTATTGGGTCACCAAGGGTCACAATTGACTCAACGGTAGTGAGTTGTATTTTTAGAACAAGAAACTGATAATTTTGATAAGCTTTTTCTGTAAGATTTTGAGCAACCAATTAATATCCTTAGTTTTTTCATTTCCATTTTCCCTCATTTTAAAATATCAATTAAGTTATACAATGTGCTTAAGCTTTTTATATAATGATACATCACATTTTTATTGATTTTAGTTTATACATAACACATTTCCTAATCATTGTTTTGTTTTTCCATTTTCAGACTTAGTAGTAATTTTGTATTTATTATTTATTCTTTTATTATACATTGTGAGTAGAAATTGTTATATTTCTAAGAAAATTTATAAGAAAATGATCAAGACAATCGATTATACTGTTGTTTTCTTCTTTATTCTTCAGATGACATAATATTGATATAAGACAAATCACAATGTGAAAGTATAAACAATTCATGCAGTTTTCTTTATCACTAGCCATAGTTGCTCAGGGCCTGTGCCTTGAGCTGCTAACTGAAAGGTGGGCAGTTTGAACTCTCCAGCTTCTCTGTGGGATGAAGGTAATACACTTATCATCGGTACAGATTTGCAGCGCCATAAACTCAAGAAAGCAGTTCTACTCTGTTCTACAGGGACGTTATCAGTTAGAATGACTCCAGGGCAGTGCGTAGTGACAGTACTCAATTTCCTCTCCCAACATAGAAGTTCATAAAACTGAGTAAAATGCAAACATTTGTTTTCTGATATTGGACATAGGTGGCATATGACTATAAACCCAGAGTAATGAAAAATACAAAAAATGAATCCTGTCTTCCCCCTGCTTGTTAATTTTCAGATACCTGCACAAGGAACACAGCCAGAGAGAACCCAGACAGATCACAGTATTTTCACTGAGCAAAATATGAAGATATTGCAGCTTACAGCTAGCTAGGAAGCAGTGTGAGCATTGGCAAGAACATGAATGGCAGTATTTGAATAGCATATATCACTATTTCTGGTGGTCTCTGATGCCATGCAGGGCTGCAAATAACTAATTCTATTTGGATGTAGTAGTAAATATCAATTAGAAAATAAAGAATTTCGATTAATATCGTTAGCATGAAATATTTATGAATGTATTTAATGAAACATTTGAAAGACTTTTACTTTGGGGCACAGAAAAAGTAGCTATAGTAGCTATTACAGTACAACATGAAACATGTAATTAGGTGCCCACAAATCGGTTCCAACTCCCCATGACTCTACATACCGCAGAATGCACTACCACCTGCTCCCGTGCCAGCCTCACAATTGTTCTTCTGTCTGAGTCTTTTGTTTGATCCATGTCAACAGAGATTGCACAATATTTAAGAGCATAACAACATTTATGGGACACCATGAAGTTATATCCTAAATAACAGGGCATTCTTCTTTGGAGCAGAGACCCCAAGACTGAAGAGCTATTTGTTATTCTTGTTGCTATTGCATGGTGTGCTGTCACATCAATTTTGACTCACAGTGACTGTATGGAACAGAGTAGAACTGACCCATAAGATTTTTCTCGGGAGCAGATCACTAGGTCTTTCCCCCTGCTGTATCCATGGTGGGTTGAGTGCTGATCTTGAGATTAATGACCACACGTGTGTGACCATTGTACCACCAGGGGTCCTGACAGAGTTATTTTAGTTCTACCTTAAAAAGCCTAAACCAAATGTCAGCATAATGAAGAATAACAGAAAATTAATAGACTGCTGGAACAAACCAAACTCTCATTTAAGAGAGACATGATGTAGATTCCTCATATTTCCTTGTCCACAGTCTCTATCCGATTATAAAGATTACTGATCATCTGAAAATGAAGACTATAAAACAAGACGATCAAAAATACAAACCCACTGCCATCAAGTCGATTTCAACTCATGGTGATCCAATACGGCAGAGCAGAACTTCTCCTTACAGTTTCCAACACTGTAAATCTTTAGTTGGGAAAAAAAAAATTACGATAGTAAATGTGTCACTAAGATGACAAAGAAATGCTAAAACTAGTAAATAGCAACTTGAAATTATCTATTATGAATATTGTAAAGGCATTAAAGAAATGTGTAGTCTTTATGAAAGGAAAATTGAAAAAAATAAAAAACAATGCTGTTTTTGTTAGGTGCCATCAAGTCATTTCTGACTCATAGAGACCTGTAGGTACAATAGACCCAAACACCCCGAGGCCTACACCTCCCTCACAATTTTTCTTATCTTTAAACTCATTGTTGCAGCTAATGTGTGACTCCGTCTTGTCAAGGGTCTTCCTCTGTTTTGCTGCCCTTCTATTTTATCGAGCATGGGCCCCTTTCCAAGGACCAGTCTCTCCTGAAAACATGTCCAAAATACATGAGATAGTGTCTTGACATCCTAGCTTTTAAGGAGTATTCTGGTTTTATTTCTTTTTTTTTTCTTTCTGGTTTTATTTCTTCCAAGAGAAATTTATTTGTGGTTTTGACAGTCCAATAGGTACTATGAAACAATAGACACTAGAAAAATGGGTATTCTAATAGCTTAATTAACAATAAAGTGCCTGAAATTAAAACTGACTGGATAGGCTTATAAACAGATGAAAGATAGTAAAAATAAGGATAAGGGAATATAAGTTTGAAAATATGATGCAAAGAGACAGAGTAATCAAAAGGAAAATATTTATCAATACAGGTACATGTTACTTAAGGCCTATTTGAAGCCATTTGCACCTCTATTTGTAGTCCCATAACATTATTATCTTTCATTATTTTTAAATGAAATGCAGCTCTCCCTTCTTTAGTATTTTCCTCTAACGGTTTTAAGAACCTAAACCAAAATTAAATATGCATATACCTTAGTCAAATATTTATCTTATTTGTTCATAGAATTTGAAATTCTTAAGTTGTCAAATAAGTCTATGAAATAAATAAATAAATGCACAAGCAAAAAAAACCTAAGTAACAACATATCCCTGCATGCATCTCAAACTGCTGAAATACATAAATAGATTATAAAATATGGATAACATATTGAAAGTAAGTTTTGTTATAAATGTACTATGTGATATACTTGAATATTTTCTTATAAAATTACTATATGACATGACTCCCCATGAGAAATAATAAAAGTCACAAGAAAAGTAATGGTGTACTTACAACTCAGGAAAATAAAAATATATTAATTCAGAATTTAATGGCCAGTGAAACATAGTTAAAAGGCAAAATGATAGTTTAGAACCAAATAATGTCATTACAATATGAGCTATATAATCTGTAGGATTTGGAAGGAAGAATTTATAAGAGCAATAAAAATTCCCAAATAAGAAGTAAAATTACATTGTTCACAAATAATATGATTATATTATTGAGAAGCATATTAAATCTAAAACTATGAATTTGAATGGAAACTACTGATTTTCAGGAGCGTCAACATCAAATAATCAATCATATTTGAATATAACTCTTATAAGCAATTAAAATTGAATTTAAATTAATTTCAATTACAGAGATTTGGCCGAAAAAACTTAGAAATAAATTGAACAAAATATGACGAAGACCTTCCCCAATGCAAATTACCATGAGGCATAACACATGAACCTTGAAATGGGGCACAATAACTAACAAAATAAATTTTAAAAATATATTGTTATCCTTCTTCAGTTTAGACAATATGACACTAGATAGTATATTTCTACAGATCAATAGGACAGATGGAAATCTATGAATATATGAAGATATGTAAAGTTAATTGATCTTCACAAAATATGGCCAAGGTTATTGGAAAGAAAGGAGAGAGGATAGTGATTTTAGCAGAGTAGATGAAATCTGCAGCTAGCCACACTAAGAAAAACAAAATAAACTTCACTTCCATAGTTAACGTTGAAATGAAGTTTACTACTAAGTACTTTGTAGACTCAAAGCCAAGCAACAGCAATATGAAATTTCAGAAGGATACCTGTCAAAAGGTTTGTGTGACTTTGGAGGAGGCATGTTATTTCTTGGGTGGGCAATGAGATGCTCCAATTAAATATAATGTTCATAATAATTTGTAATCCTTAAAATATTTAGATTTTAAATGCCTGTCATAAGAAAAAAACCTGTCCACATACCATGAAAAATATCAAATACATTGAATGTACAGAATATTTAACTGAGGGTTTAATATTAAAAAGGTGAGATGTGGTTATTCATCATGCAGTCACTGAACAGATTGTTCACACAAGCTATGTGAAAGGCCAATATTTACATGAAATTATGCTTAACATAGCTAGGCACTTGAAAATGCATACTAAAAACAGAGTGAGTTATAACTGTATGCCACTGGGAACTTATAATTATAAAAGCAAAACCCAAACTAAAAACCACCTTACTACCATCGAGTCAATTGCAACTCACTTCTATTCAATGTGTGCTGGAAGACCTACCCATTATCTTGTCTAAGACAATGGCAAGAGATCAAGGTTGCACATTGGGTAAAGAAGTGAAACTTTTGCTATTTTCAGATGGTATGATTTTATACACTGTATATATTGAGAATCCTAAGATGTCTACAGGAGGATTGCTTGAAACAGTAGAGGAGTCAGTTGGATTTCTAGGTATAAGTGATGGGAATACAGTAAAATATATCAAGGAATCAGAACCATTCACAATAGCCACACAAAAACTGACATACCTAGGAATACACAAAACCAAAAAACACCAAACAAACCCCCAAATAAAAATAAAAAATCTGTATGAAGAAAACTATAAAACTTTGCTACAAGAAATTTAAAGGGAGCTATATATATCGAAGCATATTCCATATTTGTGGA
>NW_022111324.1:39451819-39453316 GCF_000313985.2 Echinops telfairi | reverse complement strand
CTATTCAATTTTTATTATGCCCACTTAACATCAACCCTGTGCTCTGAGGAGACAATCATATTCTTTGATGTGAAAAATCTTCATTCCTGTAGGAATCTTGTGAGTCTACATCCATAAGCAAGTCAAATTAGGACATGCCATCCATAAAATCAGCAACAATGTGCACCAATTTATAGGTTTAAAAATCTTGACTTCATCTGGTTGGGTTTTGGTCAACTCAAAGTGGGCTGCCTCACTCAGCCTCATGAAGGTATCCATTGACTGCCTGGATTTTTGACCATGGATCTCATTACAAATTCTCAAAAACCTTAGCCCCTTGGGCTAGGTCATGAACTTGAGACCAGCCCATGTACCTCAGTTTTGCCCTCTAGTCCCTGTGTCCAAGGGTATCAGTGGCCAGACTCTACCCGTCTCTCTATTGCTGATTTTTTCCCACTTCCACTCAACAAATAGGTCCTGGTGGTGACTCACCTAGCATGCATGTCAGGCTGCCTGCAGGTTCTCTTTAACTTCAGTCCTAGTGAGGAGAGTTCCTTCCTGGCTCCAAATTTTTTAAGTAAGTATCTTCTAATGCAAATGTCCAGAGTACTCCAAAGCACTGGGTGGAGCTTATTTTTTTCATCCCATTCTTTAGAAGAGTGTTCTACACCCATTTATAGATTCAAATTGATGGCTGAAACAGTGAGCTTACAAACTCTTCATTTATAGTTTCCAGTAATTATTTCTATTAATCATTATATTAATAGCAATTCACAGAAGAAAACAGTATAAAGGTAGTAGAGTCAGATCCTAAAGTCAATCTTTAAACAGTCAAGTTGGCACAAGCTCAAGCTTATAGGGCATCTAGTCTTCTGGCTGTGGACCAGACAGTCTTGTAAAGAGCCTGACCAGTGTCAATGCACCACACAGCATCCACTCCAGGTAAGGGTAGTGTAAAGTATAGTGTAAGTCATGTGGGCAGACGGCACCTCATGAAAACTTTGATCAAATGGTAGGCGGGGAGGCAGGGGATGCTATCTGCTGAGTGCTTGGCACCTTGGATTTGGGGTGAAGAACCCTTGAGAGGGAGGTGGCCCTGTTAGAGGGATGAAGCTTATTGATGGGAGGAGCAGCGCAGGAGAGCAGGAGAGGGGAAAGGGAAGGGTTAAGTTTGAGTGAACATAGGGGCAAGTCCGTCGTGGTGCTATGGAATAAGTTTCAACTGACAGTAGGCTTATGCACAATAGAACAAAACACTGCCAGTTCCTGAATTTTCCTTAGAATTGCATTTATGTTGGAGCCTCTTGTTGAAGCTGCTGGGCCAGTCACTGAGCATCTTTCTCATTTGTCGGGCCTTCTACTTTCCAAGCATCAGTGTTCTTTTCCAGGGACGGGTCCAGGGTGGGATTCAAATAATTTAATGCTGCTCTAATGATCATTTTAAGTATTAAAACTGATATACTGGCAAATAGTTTATTATTTCATACACTTAATACTTATATAAGAAAAATAAAAGAG
>NW_022111324.1:39449372-39450733 GCF_000313985.2 Echinops telfairi | reverse complement strand
TGTGATATTAACAATATTGTTCAACAAATTCTGCATTCTGTCTGATCACCTTTCTTTGGAATAGATACAAATGTTGATCTTCTCCAGTCAGTTGGCCAGGTAACTGTCTTCCAAATTTCATGGCATAAATTGAAAACATTCACTATTGTATCAGTCTGTTGAAGCATTTCTCTTGGTATTTTCAGTGTCTACAGCCTGATTTTCAATGATACCTTCAGTGAAGTTTGAATTTATCCCTTTAATACCATTAGTTTTTGACCATATACTACCTCTTAAAATGGTTGACCATTGATCGCCTCTTTTGTGCAGTTACTCTGTGCATGCTTTCCACATCCTTTTGATGCCTCCTGCATTTTTCAGTATTTTACCCGTATTGTGTTTCAACACTGCAATGTGAGGCTTGAACTTTTTCTTTTCCTTTTTTTGGCTTCAGATATGCTAAATGTGTTCATCCCTTTTGACTTTCTAAGTTTTAATTTTTTGCGCATTTCATTATAATTTTTTGCCATTCTAAAAATGTCCTTTGACATTTTCTATTCGACTATTTTACTTCATAATTTCTTGCAATGCCTTTACCTTCTCTACATTCAAGACCACGCTTCTATTCTATTGACCCCAATGTCCCTCCCTGGTTTTGGATGTCTTTTTAATGACTTTTTGCTTTCTTCATATATGACATGCTTGTGGATGGCCCACAATCATACATGACCTCCAACAACAAAAGAGCCTGTCATTGGCATTATGCTCTTTACAAACTTATTAATATTAAATCAAAGAAACAACAGCAACCTGAAAGATTAGATGGAAAGTTTGAGGGCAATGTGTTATCGGTGGGAAAGTATTCAGAGAAGGGGGTAAGAGTGTTTGTAGAACTTGAAGAATGTATTATCACTGAACTGTACTTCAAGGGACTTTTCAATTATGTATGCTTTGTTGAATATATTCTTAAAAACAACTGCACAGTGTATAAAAATTCCAAAATTAATGAAAGTATATGAAATACCATTTATAATAGTAAAACAAGTCAGAAAGGTTTTAGAATAGATGACTTAATCTATTTCCATTTAATTCATTATATGTGGCTTTAGGTTGATGCTATAGACTACTCATCTTATGTTAAGTGAAAAAAAAAAACAGATAATGTAATAATTCCAATCTTAAAATCCACTATAGTTGATACCAATTAATAGTCATTCTGTATAATGTTTCTAAAGCTATACATCTAAAGGGAACAGACAACCTAATATTTCTCCCAAGGTACACCTTGCAGTTTGTAGCCCAATGCCTTGCCCACAGTGTAGAAAACATTTCAGCAAATGTTTTTGGACAAAACATCTGTAATATTTTCAGATTAAAAGAGT
>NW_022111324.1:39425235-39446308 GCF_000313985.2 Echinops telfairi | reverse complement strand
GGCAAGGCTCACCACCCATTTATCTCTCCGCCTTTCAATTAGCCCCACATGTGATTATCGGCCAGGCTGGCACAATTAACTAACTCAGATGGGTATAGCACACACAAAGAAAAACAAACATACAACGTACAGAGCACAGCCTGTCTCAACAGAATGGTCTGTGACATGTCCGTCCCACTAAGGGTCCACTTGTATGCATTCCTTTCTTGTCTCTTTTTATTTTCCCTCTTCCATGCACTCTCCTTATATTCCTGGGTCATCTCCCACATGCCACCTCCCACCGCCACTCTCCATAGACTTCAGAGTCTGTCTCTTTTGATGTGAAAACCATTTGTCCTAGGTCTTCCCCACACACACCCTTTTAGTTTTTCCTTTATAATAATGGTGTCATGCAGTATTTGTGTTTTTGAGAATGGCTAACTTTTCTAAGCATATTATCTTTCAAAGTCATTCATGTTATAAGGTCGTAACAGTTTCATTATTGCTTTTTAGGAATGTTTAATAGCCCATGGTGTGTATATCCCAAGGTTTATTTATCAGTTCCTCCTTATCCTTCCATCTTGTTGCTATTGTAGGAAGCACTGAGAAATACATAGATGGGCATATATCAGCTCATATTTTGTTCTTTATTTCTTTGCAGTTCATAACCAAGTAGAGAGATTGCAGGGCCATATGATATTTTTATTTTGTATTTTTTTGAGAAATCCACATTCTATTTTCCATAGTGACTGTACAATTTTGCAATGCCACCAACTATGCATGAGCATTCCTATCTCTCCGTATTCTCTCCAGCATATGTGATTTTGTTTTTATGTCTTCTTTGAACTTTGCTATCAATATCTGTGTGAAGTGGTCTTTCATCATTGTTTTAATTGTATTTCTCTTATAGCTAATAATTTCAAACATTTTTTTCATGTGTGTTGGTTGCCTGGATGTTATCATTAGTGAATTGTCTATTCATTTTTATGTCCAATTTTAAATTGAGTTATTTTTGTTTTTCTTATTAAGCTGTTGCAGTTTGCTATAGATTTTTGAGATTAGCCCTTTATCTGGTATATCATTGCCAAAAATGTTTTCCCAAACGGTGGGTCCTTTTTTGATGAAGTCTTCTGATACATATAAATGTCATATTTTAGGAGATCCAGTCCTGTCTCATCTTCTGTAGTATGGTTTTCTTTTTAAACTATGTTTGCTAGTGTATTTGTGCCTTGAATTAGGCCCTTTTAATTTGTGCTATTTTTTCATTGAGGACTGCCAGATTTCTAGGGTTTATGTTTAGGTCTCTATTTCTTCTTGAGTTCATTTTTGTATAGATGTGAAGTTATGGGTCCTTTTTCATACTTTTTCAGGGGCTGACATCATCATTCTAAAGTTGTTTTTCCCTGATTTCTACTTACTTTGTAAAATAAATCTTCAAACGTTTCCAGATTATGATAGTAAAATCAATAACATACTTCCAATTAATAATATATTTTAAAATAGAAAAAGTCATCATGTTTTCTAAAGTTGTTTATTACTGACGTCTTTCAACTGAATTTATTAGATTCAGAAAAGCAGTTTATTAGAGATTTTCTTTGTACTATGTATTTAAGAGAAGGCATTTAGCAAGTGGCTCAATAATGTAAACAAGATATGAGAGAGAAAATGTTCTACTTAAGGAAAGAAACTCTTTCAATTAGATTAGAAGTAATAATTTGCATACCAATTGTAATTAAAAATGAACCTTATTTCAACATTAAATGGAGTTTGGCAGAATTTCTACTTGGCAATGTTTGTACATTAGCTTTAATTGCTAAGTGCCCTGGGAATAACTGAAATTATTTCTTTAAAAATAATCTGCACTTCAGATTATTATGATTCTTCCCGTAGATGGACTGAGTTAATGGGATTTCATTATGTAATATTACTGACTTCTATGTACTATTCTTTTCCTATTTGGAGGCAAATCTCTGTCTACAGTCATCCTAAGGGAAGTATTTTCTTTATAAAGCAGTGAGCTCACTGTCACTAGAAATGTGAAAACAAATGACAAATGACTTAACTGGTAAAGAAGCAGTAGATTGTGAGAAATCATATTTTTGTCTTACGTTTCTTTTATATTAGGGTTGTATCATGAAGTAGAATTCAGGTTGCAATATACTTAATTCAACAATCATTACTTGAACATTTTACTTTCACTGATTATTTTGGTTTACTGGGTTGCCACTCCTCTGAAAATGAACAATACTTAGATACAGTTGTCCCCCAAATTTGATAGCAAATACTGGAAAGTGTTTCTACCTTCTATTACCTTCCTTAAATGAATTCAATACGTTATAGTCCCCATTGAGAAACCTCAATAACAAAGAAGTTTGTGACATTTTGATGATTCCATGGGAGAATTATTATATTCAAAAAGTTGTACTCTCTCCCTTCCAACTATCTCATTTTGCATAACATTTTTGCCTCTGGGTCAAGAATGAGAACTTGTGATTGAAAGAAAAAATAACTTGGGAAATGGCACTGTCAGTCACACTGTTTTTGAATAATATTAATGGTGGTAATAGAAATATATTTTAGAACATTTTTCTTTCTAAAAGTTCAGAACACTTATTTAGGATAAAAACGGAGAATTGCACACTCCCTCTTTGTATTTAACATACAAGCAGAGTGGCAGAGGGAGAAGTATATTTATGTGAAAAGGGCATGTTTCTTAATGATTGACAATGGTTGTTTAGCAGCTTTGTGCCTTTTCTAGAGTGGTTCCTTACTCCGAAAACATTGATCCTAGACACCAGCTGAAATCAATTTGCATTTCTCCAAAGTCTTTTTGGCACAAACCAATACAACAGTTTCTGAATAAATAGGGCCAAGATAACACACTTAGGTCATCCAGGGGACTTTATTTGAGATATTTTAGATGATTTAAAGAAATATAGTTAAAAAGTGGTAATTCCTTATATCCCTTATTTAACAGAGCTTGAAATTCAAGAGAAAATAAGAATCCCATGTTTGTTTTTAAGATATATACGGTAGATAGATAATACTGCATATATAGATCCCACTCACCAGTGCATTTCATTAAGCCTATATATATGCTTTACGTGCTTATCATAAAGATGAGCTGTTTGTCTTGCAACATTGAAAAGCTAAATGAAATACTCTCATGTTCAAATTCTAATATTCAGAATATAAATCTGAATAAGAAACCATATTTGCTATTTCTATTATAAAGAAGTCGTATTTGTTCAACTACAAATGCTAAGCATTTTGTCATAAGAATTTAGTTTTATCAACCACCTTCATGACAATAATCTCCTAAAGCTGATCTCACCTATCAGTTTCTATTAAATTAAATAATGCTTTAAAAGTATACATAATGGCTTTTGAGATGAGCTAAGGACCCTTTGGGCTTCTTTTCCAAAGTATCCCCCTTCAATAAATTTACTCTTCTTCTGTTTAAACCTTAAAAATAAATAACTAAAAGTATAGATCCTTAAAATTAAGCATATAGCTAATTTATTTTAAAAGTTAGCAATGTTACACACACTTGCTATATGCAGTGAACCCTCGTTTATCGCGGTTAATAAGTTCTAGACCCTACCGTGATAAATGAAATTCCGCAAAGTAGGATTTCTTATTTGTAAATCAAATAATTTCGTAGTTAGAGCATAGAGGACATGAAAAAACACCCTTTAGTCATCATTACACTCGTATTACCCAATTTATTAAACGAAAAAGGGAAAATACAGTAAAACATTTTGGACGTTACAATTATCATTTATTATTTATTATGTTATTTATGGCATCAAGCGTGTACAGTATGAGCCAATCAGTGGCAGTAATGACAGAGCATGTGCTGTTACCCAAAAACCGCGATAGAGTGAAGCCATGGAAGTCGAAGCGCGAAGTGGCGAGGGTTCACTGTATTGTAAAATAATGCTGTCAGTTCACTGCGTGCAGCCAATACATCTCAATTACTTGACCTGGTTTAGGAACTCGGAGGACCAACATCCCAAAGCCTCAATCTTTGAAAAGATTTATGTCAAGTGTATTTTCTATGTCTTATGAAAATTTGCTAGAAAAACATCCAAGACAACCTTAAGTAATTCATACTGGAGAGGTAAAATTGAAAGTAGCAAGAGTGAAGTTAAAGTATTATGAGGTAGGAAGGTGGTGAACAAATATATACAAGGTCATGGTGATAACCAGTATAGGAGCCATATGTGACCTCCTCTGGCTTACTTAATGCTAGGAGGCAGTGGTCAGACATGTCTATCTTTCTCTACTTCTACTGCCATCACCCAAATTTATATTGATACAGGATTGCAATGGTCACACAGAACTCACAGACAACTCTCACAATTAGGGAGGTGTGTTAGGAAAGTTAACAGGTTACCACAAGTAAAGATTAATACATGGTAAGGATACAGTAGTTAGTCTACAATAACACCTCTTCTCAGCCAGCATCCAAGTCTCTGATCCTCAGCCTCTCTGACATGTGATAGGACATAATAATTTGTGGAAAGAATACCTCTCAACACCTTGCAACCAGTCTCTTTCTCAGCTAGGAAACCAACCTAACTGTCTTTCTGTCTCAGATTCACAGTTTGGGGTCAGATGATGACAAGGCATCCTATAGTCTCAGGGTTTTTCCCTCTGATTCTTCATGGCACAGTATCTGGGTCATCTGCTCGGGGCAGCTTCTGCCACTTCACACAGACATCTTGGATGTGCTTTTCCAATGGTCTTCAGATTTCCCTGTGTCCCTGACAGCTCGTATCCACGGAGGAATGGCTTTTATGAAGGTATGTATTTTTGTGTCCTTTATTCAATCCTACTCCAAGGAAAATGAAGTATGGTGGCTTAAGTCCCGCTTGCTAATAAAGTAGTCTTAAAGACGCCCCCAAAGAAACATATATTTATACATTTAAGAGAGGAAATAGGAAAGTAAAACTTGGCTTGGTAGACACCTCATTAGGCCAGGACTTAAGCCCACCTTAATCCTGTAACAAATAGCTTCTTCCAAAAGGGGTTTTATAGCAACAGGCATAGAGTTCAGATGTGAAGCACCGCACATAATGAGTCATGGCTACAATTGCCATATTTTGTTGACTACATCTCAATCATATGTTTTAAAGCTAGCTACTATTTCATGAGGCTCAACCATTGTTTACTGGGCCAAACATGATGGCTCTGAGCAATCTCTATTGACTTGGATTAATGCCTTAGAAGGTAATATGGAGTGGAAGTTTCTCTGCTGACTCCCTGTTGTTGCCTGTCCCTCAGTGGTCAAAGTCAGCAGTAGATGCAGTTAACTATTGTGCACTTTTGTGTCACTTGATCTCTTTGATAATTACTGTTGAATATTGACCTTCTACACGAAAACATGCTGCTCTGCATTAATCCCAAATAATTAAAGTAGTCAAAGGGTTGTAGTGTTGGTTGCAGGAAGCAGAACATGAAAGCTTATACAGAATTGGCTCGCAAGGTGGCTGCAAGGATGGACGGAGCTAATGTTGAAGTACCAGGTGAATTTTTAAAGCCAAATACAGCACTGCCTGGTGCAATCCATTTCCTATGACTTTCAGATCTAATTGTCCAATCTTACTGTGTCTGTCTCTCTACTGGAAAATAGGTCACCACTGGTGCAGAGAAAACACAGTTTTTTCAATTGTTTATGTGTAGTGATACCTCTGAAACACTGTGGGTGTCTCTGCAGCACACTTAAATGAATATTGCAACAAAGAAAATCACACAATTTTTTTTATTACCCAAAATATATGAAAGTTTTGTTTATACTATATTGTAGTCAACAGCCCCTACAAGCCCAGCAGTTAAGCACTCAACTACTAATCAAAATGATGACAGGTTGAGTTCTGCTTCAGACAGATTATAGCCTTGGCAATTCAGAGGGACAGTCTGCTCGGTCCTCCAGGTGCATTATGAATCAGAGTCAACTTAATGACAGTGGATTTGGATAGGCTTTGGCACAGGAATGTTACGGTCTGAATTTGCTCCACAGGGTTTAGATTTTTTTGGTTTACATATATCTCTTTCCACAAAGTGCTTTAGAATTTAAACTGTAATGTACGAATTTCCATGGCATGTGTCACCTTCCCCAGCTGTTGATCATAAGCTGTTCTGTGTTTTAGTAACCCATGCACTTTACATTAAGTTTCTCCAGCCCACATTTTTCCCAGATTCTCTTTCAGCTTCTTACCGCCAACCATACCCATCCTCAGTGGGTTCTCTAAGCAGAAGACTTTCATCACTGCTCAACCACCAAGCAGTTACTTCCTTTGCAAGCTTGGTGTCATTTTCTTCATCTGCCCAACTCCTGTTTGTCTATCTTGTTCATAAAAATCCTTCCTGGCTCATTTATTACGCCCGTAGGAACAGGTATGGGCCACACTACAAGGGAGCTTCAAAACGTTCATGGAGAAATGGAAATAGAAGGTTATAGAACTTTTCCACAGACTTTTTGAAGCACCTCCATACATGTTCCTAGAGCATTCGAGCATTTCATCAGCATCACCCTTGGCACAACTGTACATTCTTTTCAAATTAAAAGCTTAATTTACCTCCTTGAGTGACATTTTTATCACATACAATGGATCATCCTCCCCCCTCTTTAGTACATGCTTTTGCTGGCATGTAAGTAAAAACATCAAAGAATAAAATGAGGTGAAAAATTACAAGTTGCCTTTCCTCTATTGATCACTCTTTCCCCCAAACATGTTCTCAAGGAATTATTTTTAGTCCAAGTGACACCACAATGTATTGTAAAAGAATTACCAAGCAGATAACCAAGTCGCTGGCAGGAGGAGTTGACTACGAGGCTGTGTTAATTTTTGTAAATAGCTTAAATTGCCCTGGTAAATAATTAACATCCTTTTTCCCCTAAAAAGTAAACCCATTGTTTCCATTGTGAGAATGATCTGAAGTCTTAGTCTATCACATACCAGTTTGTGCGTCTTCCAGGCAGTACGACAGTCCCAGTGACATTGAGGTTAAGCACTGGCTTCGCACTGGAAGCTCCCCCACAAGAAAGCCGTGGTTGTCTGCTTCCCTCGGGATTTACCGCTTGGGAAACGGTATGGGAGTCAGTTCTACTCAGCTCTGGACTTTCATTGAGTCAGCGTCTACTAGGAAGCAGAAGTGTTTTTGGTTTACACACATTACAATCTGGAAGGGGAGCCCCTGTGGAACTATTGCAAAGGTTTCTCTTTCTCTGATGCAAGCGTAACTCGGGATTTTACTCTGGTGCTCTGCACATTCACCCAAGGTAACTCATTCTCTGCTCAGTCTTCCCCTAAGGTGGGTGAGATATGATCAAGCTGTGTCTCCAAGCCATTCCAAGTGCCAAGATTGTCGTCTTCTCTGCCAGACCGATTTCACATCATGCACCCACCGGCTTTCACTCGGCTCACTACCATTGAGTCGACGCTTCCTCATCGTGACGCCATTGGACAGAGTAGAGCTGTTCCATAGGGTTTCCAATGGTGGAAACGGTCATGACATCAGAAAACCTCATCTTTCTCCTCTTTAGAGGCTGGTGAATTCCACCGATGGACCTTACAGTTAGAGTCAAACAGGCAACCTACCTCACCACCCGAAGTCCTTTCACTGCGCTTCCTCACTCGCTGCCAGCGTTGGTGCTGACGCTAGCTACCCGATAGGACAGGACAGGGTAGAACTGTCCCTGTGGGTTTTCAAGACTAACGACTGGAATAGACAGTCGCGTCTTTCTCCCACAGAGTGGTGGTAGTTTCTAACTGCTAACCTTGTGGAGTTCAGCACAACGCGTAACCACTAAGCCTAGAGCAAGAATAAGAACCTCAGTTTTCATTTTGCGCTGTTATCAATCGTAAGACTGCTTACATAGACTTGAATTAATTTTTTTAAAACATCAGTGATTTAACCTTGAATGATTGTTAATAAGCCCTCAATTCAAAGGCAGTTTGGTACCTCTCAGACTTACCTACCTGCAACCACAAAGAAGAGCAGGTAGGACATGGCTCTGACCTCAGGTAATTATGCGATTGCACAGAGGTGACAGAGAGGCTGCGGACTCAGCCTCCATCCCGAATCCCTTGCTTTTCCTGGACTGGGATAATGTAGTCCTGAACCGTGAGGGAACATGGGCACATTCCAGGGTTGATGGAACCTTTCCATTTTTGTATGAAATGGAGGATGGTGTCCTTTTTTATCATTATTTTCTAATAATTTTCTAATAGTATTTTCCAAATTTTTTGTAATAACAATTTTCTAATAATAATTATTTTATAATAATAATTTTCAGTATTTAGAGCTAATTTTCAGCATTTAGTAGCTCATTTTCAGTAGTTAGGTATCTCACAAAATTTCAGGTAAATAAAATTACTTTAGAATGGCTAACTTGCTCATTCAAAGAATAAACTCTTCCACATACATTATAATATTTTATTGTTTCTATTGTTGGTACTATTTCCA
This sequence comes from Echinops telfairi, assembly GCF_000313985.2. Lineage (NCBI taxonomy): Eukaryota > Metazoa > Chordata > Mammalia > Afrosoricida > Tenrecidae > Echinops > Echinops telfairi. The sequence goes on along the minus strand of NW_022111324.1, from coordinate 39,437,854 downwards.
TTTGTGTTTGAGAACGCACATTACTGTGATAGTTAGGTTGGGTTAACTTGGTTAGTCCAGGATCCTTAATAGTTTGGCACTTGAAGCTTTCCCCAAGATGTGGTCTAACATAAAAGGGTAACAACTCCTCAAGATTTGCTTTGAACAGCAAAGTAGGGGTAAGAGAGTTAGTGAAGACTGAAGCTTCCATACACAGATCACATCCCCATCCCTGCTACTTCTACTTCAGCAGATATTGGGAGAAGACTTGCCTCCTTTGCTGTGTCTGGATCCTGTATCTGCCTCATCAACTTCTGTTTTTTTGGACTTGAGCCAAGGCCTTCTGTATTTCTTGCCTGATCAACCTGGGAGCTATCAGTGGCTTGGCTTATTGCCAGGCAAGCCTCAATTCATTCAGCTGCTCAACCACAAGCACAACCCCTCATATTATGATTAAAAATTCACAGAATTTTTCAAGATGAACCATGAGACCTCAACGAGATGTAATGTTAATTAAGCTCTGAGATCTGCAAAGGTTATGAATGTTCTTCCCTCTGACGTTTGTTGTTGGGAAGGAAAGGATGAGCGACCTCCTTTGTCCTCCAGATTGGAGAGAGTTTTCACAGATTGTTGAGATCCAAGCAGGAAGCTAATGCAGAGACTTCTAGGGCTGCCAAATTCTAATTTCAGAATAGTTTTGGCAGGACATGTCTCGGATGTCTATATTCTTATTATAAACACACCTGTAATTTCAGTATCTATGAACAACCACAATGCTCAATGATACTTTGTCTTATATCCTTTCAAACTATATGATGAGTGATGTATAAAAAATTAAAATATCCCGCCTTTAATGGGCCCAATTCTACCAACACCTTGGGCTCATGCTTCCCCAATACATTGCAGAGCAGAAATTAAGCTTTGTTTGACAACTTGAAGACTCACAGTCACCTACTCCACACACACATCTCTTCTCCCAGATTCCAGGGGAAGGATCAAGAGTGTGGAGGAAGACTTCAGGAATCAACATAGGAAGAAGAAAATGTTTCCCATTCCCTTTCAGTAGCCAGCGGCAATGACTTGCTTCCCTGATTGAAATGGTTGTATTATTTAGGTAGGGTGTATGGTCAATATGAGTCTTTTAATCAGTGCACTCATGAATGGGCAGAAGTGTGAATGTGTAGAGCACGTGGCTGAAAAATTGAGAATAGCATTTCCTATCTAAATTTCTCTAGTACCTATTTCAAAATATAAATGCACAACTATTACAACAAAACTACTGATTTTGAATGCTCACAGTGTGCCAGGAGCACACGCACTTTGGTAAACTTCTTCTAGATGATATTGTATGGTAAATGCTATTTTAGAATTATTACCTCAAGATGGAGATAAATGAAGATTACCTTTAGTATTAGAATACAGGCAAATTAAAACACTATCAGATTCTTGATTTCCTTGCAGTTTTAAATAATATATGCTACATACGGAATTAATAGAGAATGTGCCTTTATTAGGAGCATTGGTAGTGCAGTGTTACCAGTTGGGCTGTGATCCGTATGGTTGGCGGTTTGAAACCACCAGCAGCTGCACAGGAGGAAGACTGGGCTTTCTACTCCAAGAAGTTGTTGCAGTCAGCGGACCGGGGGTGGGGGGGGTCACTATGAGGCAATGTTGACTTGATGACAGGGAGTTGTCATCCGAGGTTATATCAGCATAAATGTATTGTGAGACCATGAATGAGAATTATTAAATATTCTGATTACAGTCTGACTCATTCATTTCACTTTTAGAAATATACTATAAGGATATCAACTTGCATGCTATACTAAACTGCATTTTCAGTTTTAATGCAATATTTAAAAAATTAAATACCCTAACTTCTTCCCCAGGACAACCTGTACAATGTCCACTTTTGTTTAGACACAGAGAACAATTTTTCTTCTTCAAAGGCATTTTCCTGGCTCCTCACATGTCATTTCATCCTGTTTTGATTTCTTCTCTTATAACATTCATTAAAATAAATGAGAGCCGATCTGGTGTTGATTAGGTTTGGAAACCATAGGGACAAGAATAATCCTTGTACCAAGGTAGTTTTTGAAAGAAAAAAAATAACTACATTTTATTAGATTAGGCCTTCTCCGTGTCATATTGGCTTACATATAAATTATTTTTCCACCGATATGCACCATTAACATGGTATTCTTAATTAAAAATGGCTTTGTGCTTTTTAAAAAATAAACAGTAGAAGTAATTCTCATAATAATCTACTAGATTATATTTCCTATTTTGTATATTTGGGAGAGTTAATGGGGACTAGAAACCTGAATATAACAGATGCTAAGGATATGTTGATCTCCAAGAAAGTTACAATAAAACAACCTGCAGCTACTGAGCTGCCTCTGACTCACAGTGACGCTCTCCAAGCAGTTACTGAATCAGAAGACTTTGTACATCACTGGTTTGGTTAAGTTCAGCCAGCCTCTTTGCAGTACTGTCAACAACTTTCTGCTTCTCTAAAATAACTTGGTTCATCTGGATTTTATCTCTGAAGTTAAACTTTTCCAGAAATTATGTTTATTTATTTCTATAGGAAAATATCATTTGATCTTGGGGTAAAATAGGAGAGGTTGCAGTTTCTTATGGCTATTCAAAATGGCAATGGAACTGAATTTGCCCTAAGGACCAGCAATTGGAGTGTGCATGCAATGTCTAGAATTGTTTGTTTATGAGCAAAGGGACAGAAACTACGGTGGAGATAGCATTGTCTTGCCAGAATATCTGTTTTAATTAATTATATATACAGTGTAAATGTTTATTTAAATAAGATTTCTTGGCCTTTTAAAATAAATGTGAAAGAATATAATTCTACAAGTATGTATCAATTTCCTTTCCTGAGCTAAGGCAGAAAATAATCCTTAAACAGTTTTTTTAATGTATTTTTAAATAAAGCTTCTAAAATCATTTGCCTTTAGGTTTTTATGGACATGTATTTATCTTGGGTAAATACCTGTAATGACATTTCTATGGTAGACACATATTTGCCAGAACATTTCTAAATTGATTTCGGCATTTTATATTCTCATCGGCAATGTATAAATGATACAATTTCTCTCTGTCCACATTAGCATTTAGTATTGCCATTTTTATTCATGTTAGCCTTTGTAATATGTACTTAGGAGACTTCACTAAAGGACCAATGAATCTAAGCTTATTTTCATGCTTATTTGAAATGAATATACATTCTTTTGTGAGTGAGGTCTCTGTTCAATTGTCTTCCACTTTTTATTGAGTTGTTGGTTTTCTTATTGTTGAGTTTTGAGAGTTCTTTATGCATTCTGAATCTAAGTCTGTCGTTAGACATGGCTGTCTCCCAGACAGCTCTTTGACTCTTAATTCTCTAAACAGAGTGTTTCATAGAACTTTTGTTGAGTTATCCAAGAATTTCCTGCTTAAATCAAAATCACAAAGGTCTGTATCCTATATTTACACCAGAAATAATACAGAATAATATTTTGAATTTATGCCTTTTGCCCAATTTTAGCAAATTTGTAAAGCAATATCTGAGAAGGGTTAAAGTTCATTTTAGCATGAGAGAATTCAATTTTATAGCATAATTAAAAAAACCTAATTGTATTGATTTGCTTTCATAACTTTAAAAATCAGTGTCTGTAGTTATTTGTTAATACAACAATTATTTGATTTGATAATTGTGGTTAAAGAGTAAGTTTTTAATCAGGTCATATGATTCATCTTATTTAAAAGTTGTTTTATTTATTGTCATTTCTTTGTCTCTGTATATACATTTGAGCATCAGCTTATATTCTACAAAAATACTGTTACATTTTTCTGAGTGTATACATTATCTACAATTAGTTACTGGGAGGAGGCTCAAAGGTTAAAGCATCGCCACTTCTCGGTTCTTGTCCCAGAAAGCTTGCAGGTGAGGGGCAAAATTCAGACAAGAGTCAGGAAAATATTTGAACAGAAAAAAAAGTTTATTGAATGGGTATACTTTGGAAAAGGAATCCTTAGCTAGACTAAAAGCCCTGGCAAATCATAAAGCTTGGCCTTCTATTCTGCTAATGGCAGACCACCCCCACCACAGGCTGGCTTTCTGTCATCTTCGGTCATTGGCTGGCTCTCTGCTGTGTATTGCCTCTTTCCAAGTATGAGTATCTTAGCACCATAGCTCCCCAACACCCCACCCAGCTTACTGTGCTCTTGTCTCAGACCCCAAACTCAAGAATCTATTCAGTAATTTGGGGGTTGTGTAAGCATACTGTCTTTATCTCACGGTCTCTTTCATTGATAAGGAATAGTGTTTTATTCTTCACTTCACCTTTGTGCTGGAAAGGTATGAGCCCATGTGGTAGTTACATAATCTGGTGTCAATTTGGGACTTGAGAGGATTAAGAGTGAAGGAGTGGATTCTGGTCTGTCAATTGGATCATAGTCACTGAGCCCTCTGTGTGGACATGGGCTTCTCCTGAGGATTCTGGACACTCCTGTATTTCCTCTGTGGAGGCAGGAGACCCTCTATGCTCACTCCATGAGAGACTCTCAGCTTACAAGACACATGGAACTATGCTAGACCTCTGGAGCCAGAAAAGCCACGTGGAGACCTCTGCCAGTGCTGAGATGCTTATGCCGCCACCGGATCCAAAAGACTTCCCACCCACTGGCCTGTGATCTTCCTGCATTTGGTGTCATTGCATGTGTTTCATGAGTCAGAAGAGGACTTCATTGATTGGTATTAGACATATGGGCTGATAACGGATTTATGGACTTGGTCTCAACTGAGCTGGGATGTTTTCTCAATATTCAATGGCTCTTACATATAAATCTCTTTCCTATGTACATATGTGTCTCCCTGAATTTGTTTCTCTAGTCCACCCAGACTAACTCGTCCTTGTCTCTATTTTTGGCTAGATATTTGCTGGATTCCTTCCACTACCACCTGTTCTCAATTGCCAGCCTCTGACTAGCTAACAGTTTGAAACAGCATAATTTATATCTTACCAATATTGAGTCTTCCAATACACAAACAAACTCTCTGTATTTGCTTAGGTCTTACATGATTTTATTTTCTCACTGGTTTGTAAATTTTAATTCACATATTTGCATTTATTTATATCCACACCTTTCTTTCTTTGTTTCTGTAGTAAGTATTATTGCTTATTTCACTTAAATCTCAATTGTTTATTGCTAGCATATATAAATTTGATTCATGTTGTATAATGCAGTCTTACTAAGTTGTTTATTAGTATTAGTTTTGGGACTTTTCTGAGGACTCTATTATATTTTTATGTAGATAGCTGTTTTATAAGATATTATTGTTAGGTCACATTGAGTTCATTCTGATTCATAGCAACCCAATGTACAATGAGACACTGCCAGATCTGACTTCATCTTCATAATTGTTCTTATATTTGAGCATTGTTGCAGCCATTTGTGTCTTTCCATCTTGTAGCGAGCCTTCCCCGTGTTCACTGCCTCTCTCCTTTAGCCTGCATAATATCTTTTTCCAGCAACTGGGTCCCTCAACAGCATGGCCAAAGTATGCGAAACAAAGTCTCACCCCCTTTGCCTCTAAAGAGCATTCTGACTGTATTTCTTCCATGACAAATTTGTTTGTTTTTGACAGTTAGTTCATGGTACTTTCAATATTAGGGGTGATTTTTTTCCTTCAAAATGTAAGCCTTTTGAGTCTTTTATATTCTCTATTGCACAGTGAGTGATAGTTCCAGTATAATGTTGTACAATGTCCACTTTAATGCCTCCATCTATGAACAATGCTCAGTCTGACCACAAGGTCCGAAAATACAGAAGGAATTCTGATCAGTAAAATGGATCTGAGTTGAGTGATCCGAGCAGAATTCCTTCTGTATTTTCTGGCCTTATGGACATACTAAGCATTGTTCATAGATGGAGGCATTAAAGTGGGCATTTTACAACATTAAAATAGTCTAACTTTTTCTCTTTAAAGATGAAATTGTCAAATATTCTCATAATTATTTTAAAATTTTTGTTTTTCTAGTGAAAAGAAGTTAAATAGCATATATCCTGTGTGTATGCGTGTGTGTTTCAAAATGTTTATGGAAAAACTCCATTATATTTCTATTTCATTATTTCTCCAAAATTTTGAAGCCTCCATATGTTTACATTTTGATTCCTAAAAGAATCCCTGCACATGGATTCCCTCTTACTTTGTGTGGAAGTTCTGGTCATCCTGGTGGTGAGTGTTACAGGCCTGTCTAACCTGCTCCTCAGTGGTCTCCAGCATCCCTTGTTTCCAGTCTTGATTGCAGGGGTTCATTTCCTTAGGGGGTGCAATAGGAATATATGTAGCTTTTATATATTAGCATTAACATTTCTTCCTTTGCAAGTGGCATTTAAGATTCCTCTATTCAGTCTATTCTTGTAGTCAAACTTTTTAATTCCACAATTTACATTTGAGTCTTCTATTTCAAATCCTATTTATCCTCCAAGATGACATTCCCTACTTTAAGAATCATTTCTATCAAACATATTAATAATTAGTGCTTTGAAGTGTTTGGCTGCAAAGTACGAGGGTGTACCCCTCCAAAACCGGAATTTGTTTTTCAAAGCTATGTATTTAATTTCTTTTTTTTTACAAAACTAACTAATCACATTCAAGATACTTTCCATTACACTCAATACATTTGTCAAATCTGTGATTCCATTCTTGGAAACATTTTTCAAATTCATTTGTTTGGATGGCTGACAGCATCTCTCTCATTTTTTTCTTCACCTCTTTGATGTCATCAAATCACTGTCCTTTCATTCGGTTCATTTGGGGAAACAAAAAGAGGTCGCATGGAGTGATTGCAGGAGAGTAATGTGTGTGGGGCAAGAGAGCCATGCTGTTTTTTGCCTAAAACTGGCACACTGAGATGACTGTGTGAGCAGGTGCTTTGTTGTGGCAAAATCAGTCTGCCATCTGACACAAATCGGGCCTTTTTTGTTGCACACCATTATGCAATCTTTTCAGAACCTCTAAATAGAAAGCTTGATTAACCGTCTGACATGGTGGAACAAACTCCAAAGGCACAATGAATCATCATTTTCATCTGTTCAGGAAGTTAATGGAATTCCAGAATGATTATTGACATCAATCAACATTTCACCTTTTTTGAAAAGAGAAAAACATGTGTACACTTGTGTTTTCCCCATAGCATTGTCCTTGTAAGTTGTGTTCAACAGCAAAACAAGTTCTGCAGCATCTTTCCTGAGCAGGAAACAAAATTTCACAGTCACTCGCTGTTCTCTTAAATTGGCCATCGCAACAAAGAAGATTTGAATGAAACTGCTTTTATGAAAAAATTTACTGTGCCCAGCAAGAACTTTCCCAGGTAACGCCACTGGGTGCACTAACTCAGAGCTAGTTGCTGAATGCTTGCCTAGTGGGAAAATGAATACTACAAAAACTCTGCCCAGAGGAACTTATTTCCTTTTTTATTTTTTGACAGTGGGTAGGGAATCCCCTCAAATAGTTGTGATGAGTTGTTACCGAGTCCATTCCAATCATGAAGACCACATGTGTATTAGAGCAGAGCTGCGTTCCACAGGGCCTTTCTTCTCTGGTGCCTCTAGGTTACCTGGAATCTCTACCTTTTTTGAGCAGCTGAGCATGTTATACTTTGTTCCACCCAGGGACTCTTCAGCTGAGTGGGTATTTGAACCACAGAATCTAGTAAACTATACAACTTATTTTATTGATTCCTAATGAAGAGTGAATGCTCCTCTTCATAATTTTTATTCATTCAAATTTTTCTATATTTGTATAAATTTTATATTAATCCTATGTAAACCATATATTAGGTTCTTAAGGAGCCATGGTGTCACAATGAGTTAAGCGTTGTCATGCTTACCATATGACTGGAGGTTCAAACCCACTGGCCTCTTAATGAAGCATGTCTGTTCCCTTAAATATTTCATCTCATAAACTCTATGGCTGCCAGAAAGGATTAAGATTACATAGCAGTCTCATCACTAAGTCCTTAATTCAAATAAACAACCAAAATAATAAAAGAAAATAAATTATTTGTGAAATTTAGAGGAGCTAAACTTTGGTAGTTCTGACCAAACAAAAAACAAATTCACTACCATCAAATCAATAGTGACTTTATAGAACAGGGAAGAACAGCCCACATAGGTTTTCATGACTAACTCTTTATAGGAGTAGAAAGCCCTGACTTTCTCCTATCAATTGGCTGGTAGTTTACAACTGCTGATCTTGTAGTTAGCTTTCCAATAGTGATCATAAATTGGGAAAATCCTAAAGGAGGAAGAAAACTTTTGCCAAAGGAATTGAGACATATATTTCCATGAAAATAACACATCACTTTAAAGTTTAGTTTCACAATTGGACGACAAAGTAATAGTTAATAATGTGTGACCGAACTTTTTATAATTAGCCTAATTTACATAGAAGAATAATTGATTCATTTGAATTGTGGCACTAGAAAAGAATATTAAAAGTAAAATGTACACTCCAAACGACAAACAACATTTGTCTTGGAAGAAATGCCTCCAGATGTGGGTAGAAGCAAGGATGTGAGCTATCTCACGTACTCTGGTCATGCTGTCATAAGAGACCCGTCCCTGGACAAGGACATTATGCTTGGTCAAGTAGGGGGCCAGCAACAATAAGAGGAAAATCCTCCACAAAATTGACTTACACAGTGGCTGGAGCAATGAGTTCAAACAAAACACATTTGTGAGGATGGGCAGGACCCATGGCGGTTCATTCTTTTGTACTTAGGGCCACTACGAGTGGGAACATTGTTTTAAGGGTAGCTGCAACAATAATTTACGTCATGTTTTCCTTGACCCACACCTCAGGCACTTTGGCATTTTTATTATTTTCTATATTGCTCAGAATCAAATATGTTAGACAGAGATGTCTCCTGAAAGGATCATCTGGATCATGCAAAGGATCCTCTCCTATTTGCCTCCTGATTATTAACAACTAAAGACTGTCCCTGCTATCTAGTGAACAGGATTATGCTGAGACTTGTTCTACCTACTTGCTCATGTTCAACAATTACATTCCATGTTTATCCTGAAACTTAGGTTAATGTAACACATTTGCACACGACTCTCCCATAAATTATAAAAAATACATATTCTCTATGCATTCTCAGCAAAAGGCATTTCATTAAGATGACCTGCATTGCTACTGGTCTCCCTACTGGTGCCACTGTGATAGTTGGGTTTTATGTCAACTTGGTTGGACCAAGATTCTCCCATTATGTGACCTAACATAGTATGGTTAAATCTCTGATGGGCTCTTGGAAACAGCAAGGGAATTGTAAGAATAGATTAGAATAACACCTCTTTAGTCACAGCCTTGATAAGAGCTGAGGGAGGTTTCAATCAGGGTGTTGGCTACCCTTAATACAGATTGACATTATGCAGAAGCTATCTCACTTCTCCCTTTGATGAAGGTAGATCCTGCATCTGGTTCATTGGTTTCCAGTTACATCGCTTGCCAATCCCAGGGCCCATCAGCTGACAGCTGGCCTTGCATTCATTCAGCTCTGCATCCACCAGTTTCGTCTTCCTGCTTCCTGTTTGTCAATCCTTGCAACCACACAAGTCATGAGAAGCCTCTAACTTATATCTGACCCATGGACTTGAACCAGATTGGACTTAACCCCTTCTACAACTGGGATAGCTATTTCTTGATATACACCCCTTTCTACACATACACGTCCAAATGTCACTGGTTTTGCTTCACTAGAGAACTCGGGCTAATACAGTCACTCTTTATTACTATTTTTTCTTTCTTTCTAACTTGGAGTTAGTGAACTGGCTCTGCTGCCCTACATAGATATCTTTGCTAGAGATAAGCATGTAACCTGAAATTAATGCACTAGGTTTGATCTATGTCCTATACTTAACTAGCAGTTTTATTTTTAATCTTAGCATACCCATAAATGGATGTTGCCTTATCCATATTTGAAGCCAATGGTTTGGAGATTATATATATATTATTTATATATTTTTTTTTCTCTCTTTCATTTGACTATTTTTTCCCAGTTTAGTAACGCATATTTCAGGAATACTTCATAGCTTTCCAACTTTCTATTAGAAATCAAAGATGCATTTAAAAAAGGATTATCATGAAAGAGCACAGAATAAACACTAGTCTATTAGGAGACTTGACAAAACAGATGATAATCAGCAGCAAACTGTTCATTGATTATTTCAACATTCTTGGGTATATCAGTTCCTATAGAAACAAAATTATTTTGTTCTCAAAAAACAATTTTGATTTACTGCTGAAGCGAATGTGTCATTCACTGAGAATTGTGATTCTCCTCCTTGGCTCTGATAGAATGCTTCTGGAATGCAAAATGAGAGTTCGCAAAACAGATGTGATTGTTCGATTAATGCGTCATTATTGAGTGTAATTATTCAAATCGGGAACACTGTTCTAAGACTGATTATGGTATTTAGGGAAAAAAGCAGATTCGTCTTTTCAATGGCCTCTTTTTTAATATAAATCATTTTATTGGGGGCTCATACAGCTCTTATCACAATACATACATACATCTATTGTGTCAAACACATTTGTACATTTGTCAATGACTTCTTTCTAAAAGCAATTTAATTTTTTAGAAGCTATATTTTGTAAGTTTACCACATGGCTTAATTAGAAGCTTTAAAATGATCTAGTCTTCCTTGTCTTAACAAGGAACGTTATCATTACTTACATGTCTTTAGGTAAACACAGAACGATCATTTTGAAGGTGAGTTAATGCCTTCACTGTTAATATATTTAACTTACTTATTGAAAAAATATAATCATTATGGTATTGATAGTACTCATGAATTGTGTCTCTCAGGATGATGGACTATAATAAGGCTTTCCCCCAAACATTACCTGTTTCCTTAATTTAACAACAAAATATCTGCCATATTTTAAATTTTCTAATGAGACACTTAACATAATTAAAATCTAAAATTCATTCTCTTAAAAGCTCCAAAACAACACTCGTCATTGATTCAATTCCAACACATAGCAGCCTTGGAGGACGGACTAGAATTGCCTCTGTAGGTTTGTGAGGCTGTCAATCTTCACAAAAGAAGAAGCACTCATCTTTCTCCAGGGAAACAGCTAGTGAGTTTGAACTGCTGACCTTGTAGTTAGCAGCCCAACTTGTAACTCACCACACCAACCGGGCTCCTTCAAACTCACATTAGCTTGTTAAAATAGTTTGCCTGCCTTTCTCACGAAAAGATATTGAAATACAAGTCATTTAATTATTTCAGGGACAATGTACTTTACCATAAAATATTTTAAAATATTAAGTGATCACTATTTAAAAATTATAATTCTCACACAAAAAACATACATGCACATACACATGCAAACATCCATATGCACATATGTACATACCCTTCAGGCTTCTAATTAAGAAAACATTAAAATATTAAGGGAGATTATGACCATTAACTTCCACTTATATGATTTTCAGTATCCTCTCCACCCTATTTATGTCTTTCTATGAGTCGTAATCAACTTGATAGCAGTGGGTTTGGTTTGTTCATTGATAGTCCAGTGCTCATTATCATACACCAGGGGAAAATAAGAAACAATATCCATGAATTTGAATGTGTTGTTTTTTTATGTAAGAAATCTATGAATAAAAAATATCTCAAGTGATTTCCAATTTTCAGACCTATATAAATTTGGTGCATATGTTTATTTAACGTTAATATTCATCTTGCTTCAAAATAAAAGTGAAAATGTATTCAAAGTGTCAAAGCATGTGAAAATCGCAAATCCAATATATGATCTGAATGTCAATATTAATAAAGCTGATGTGTCTTTCTAGGAATATACTTGTTCCTAGAAAAGTAATCATTTTTTCATATTAACAACAAAGTTACATCAACTTGGCCCACTTGCTGCTGTTGGACGCCGCTTGTTTGACGTGGTTTCGTGATGACCCCATGCAGCAGAACAGAACTGCCACAAAGGATTTTCTGACAGTGCTCTTTGGGCAAGGAGGTTGCCAGGCCTTTCTTCCTCCGATCCTAACTATCTGCTCCTGAAGGAGGAAATTTTGGGAATTTATGGAAGGTTTTTGGTTGTTGTTGTCATTGTAAGCTTATACACTTTTCTATGAAATTCAGGATAGGTAAATTTATAGAGACATTAACTAGATTAGTAGTTTCTTAGGCTTATGGATGGGGAGGTTGGGCAGAATCAATACATGTAAAAATAATTTCTAAAATTGATTGTGGTTATGATTGCAAAACTCTTTAATATGTTTAAAACATTGAATGGTTTGTTCTGTAAAATATAGGGCAATAAACTTTTTTTTAGAAAGCATACACTCAAGTATAAATAAAATTCTTCTATATTCAAATTCTCTTATTCTCTTTGGAAAGATTCAGGTATGTTTCAAACATATTTCTAAACATATTCTTTTTAAGAGTGCCTAAAACTTTGTAAAGGTTTTTTGTTTGTGTGCTTGTTTTTAAAATTTTTAACAGGTATATAATTCACATATCATGAAATTCAATGGCTTAAAGATATTTAACATTTGTTCAATCATCACTATAATCAGTTTTATAACATTTTCTTATTTCTTGTTTTTTTTCA
>NW_022111324.1:39416548-39424442 GCF_000313985.2 Echinops telfairi | reverse complement strand
AACCTTCAATGGGGTAAAAAAAATAATTCATAAAAACTCCGAGGGCAGAATAAGCCCAATACTGAGTCCTTAGTTGTATAAATTGGACCAAGATTCTATCAAGCCCTTGGTAACCCAGGACTTATGCTATAGATTACTAGGCATACAAACTCTGTCCTTTCAAGATGCACAATGTAGTTAGGTTAAAATGTAATACTTTATTATTTGACCTCCTTTCTGACCCATTTTAAAGTTGGTTCAGTTTGTACTATTTTTCTGCTTTCATTTTGATTGTAGTTTTTCTGTTTTGTCTTTTTTCCCCTCATGTTTTTGTTTTGTGTAATTTTCTGTGCATGAAATCAAGGATAGGTAGGCCAATAGAGTCAGTAACTGGTTGTTCACTCTCTGGGGGCATGGCAAGAGCAGATGAGGGGATGGGGGCAGCTAACCATGAGTTTAAGAAGAAAGCATTCTGAAATTTATTATGATGATGATTGCAGAGCTCCTAATATGACTGAACATGTAAATTGTATGATGAGTGATGCACATAATAATAAATATATTTATAAATAAAAGAAAATAATAAAGACTAGAACAAATGTAACATGGGTCAATAATAAGGTGTTTTTATTTAATTATTCTCCTGACAAATACTAGCGTATCAAACAAGTATTATTTAGATAGAACGATTCCCTGATGAACTGTTTAAATGCTTCTACTTATGAGCAAATAAAATTTAAGTGGCACAGTTAGCTGCATTTAAAACTAAAAATGACTTCACTCATGAAAACTTGTCTGAGTTGCTATTTCCTTAAGGGTTTCTACTGAATCTTAATTATCTCTTTTAGTGTAATATGCATTAATCAGATAATTTACAACTCTGTTCTTTAGGAGATATTTTTTATTATCTTGGTAACATAAAATGAATTTGTGAATACATGAATAAGTGTATATCTATATATAAGATATATATGAATATAACACCTAATAAAACTGAATATCATTGATAAAATCCCTGATATCAATGAGTCTCAGTTTCCCTTAAGTACTATTTTCATTCTATTTCTTTTTCTGAAATGTGCTTTCTCTTGATGTTTCACATAACTAATGTAATCTAATTGACCCTTGAAAGCTATGCATAGTATTGGTGTAGTCTCTCAATTCACCCATTCATCATGTCATTAAAAAGTTATTGGCTACGGCCGCTGTGTTAGGTACTATACTAACTACTCTGAACACAGAAATGAACATAGAAAGAACATGTGTCCCCTCATGAGAGAATGTGCATGTGTTTGAAGGGAAAGATTAAGTAAAATTCACATATAGCATGGGCATAGTGAGTGATAAAGAGAAAAATGAAGTTTGGGAAAGAGTCCTATGGGGTAATTGCTGAGGTGGTACACTCTTCAGTAGGGGCTTCAATGTGAAGTTGACAGAACTTAGGGGGCTGAAGATGGATGCAAATTAGGTACCTATTGAACAATCAGATGAGGGAGGCTGATGACTCAGATGAACATGAAAGTAGTGAAACACGTTGAAGGTAGAGAAAGAGGAATTTGAAAGATCACAAATAAAGAAGAGAAGAAACTAGGATGGCTCAAAGTTATGACTTGGGCAAGGAGAAGAAATGTTCATTTACTTAGAGAAGGTAGCTTGAGAAAGGAGCAATTTGTGGGGAGAAGCAGAGCAAATCAGGAACTTAATTTGGGACATACACATTTTCTTTTTTTTTTCATACACATTTTCAAAGACCTATTACACAACCAAATGAAGAATATCAATAAGAAGTTTCTTTAAGTGAAATAGAAAAAAAAACTAACATAAAAACAATGTTTAGCAAGAAGGAAAAAAAATCAAAAGCTGCAGGCCCATGTCAAAGGAAGCCCCAGATGGACTACTTACCATTTCCTGGGACACAATGTTACCTATTGTCGAATGCCCACTCATATGTGAGTTAGATACTATTGCTCAATGTGATGATTATTGTTCTTAATCTTTGGATGAGGGATTCATGATCAAAAGATTAAGCAATATATTTAAGACAACAGATAAAATCAAAAGTATGTAAAACAAAATATAACATTAAGGAGTATATATTAAGCCCTTGGAATATCATTCCCTTTCATCAGATGTTATTAAACAGTGTCATTGATATAACATGCAAGTAACATTTTGCTGAAGACTATTCAAAAATGGTTGTGGCAGTGTATCTAACAGGGAATTGCTAGAAATTCAAACAGGATTCAAAACCCAAAGTAGAACAAGGGAAAGCAGAGAATATCTTATTTTTATTGCTGTGCATAACATAGCGATAAGCCGAGATGCCAGAACACTTAACTTTACTTGTGCAAAATGTGCAAAGAGACCAAAAGACAGTCTTTTGAACAGAGGAAAAACAAAAATTAAGAAAACGGTATATCCTGGCTCTATACTTTCACCATACATATGAAATTTCTATATGGAGCAAACATGTTGGACACCATGAGGAAGAATTCGGTTTGTGGACTTTCAGGACTGGTAGGAGGCTTATGAACAACTTGTGATGAGCAGGTAGCGCAGCCTGGCTTGCAGAAATCCAGTAGGACTTGAGAGCACCAAACTCTATAGCCTCCATGATGAAGCACATCCAGTGTGCGATTCAAGTAACTTAATGATTGGTTCACTGCCTTCAGGACAGTTTTAAGTATAAAAAATG
This sequence comes from Echinops telfairi, assembly GCF_000313985.2. Taxonomy (NCBI): domain Eukaryota; kingdom Metazoa; phylum Chordata; class Mammalia; order Afrosoricida; family Tenrecidae; genus Echinops; species Echinops telfairi. The sequence goes on along the minus strand of NW_022111324.1, from coordinate 39,421,768 downwards.
ATCAACTGAAAGGTATTTTATTATTTCATACAGCTAATATTTAAATAAGAACAATGAATAACCAACACAAAAATAGATAAGTTTTAAAAGAATAATAAAAGCTCATTAAATCATACCTAACAAAAAGCAGTACGACTATTACTTAAGATATTTCCATACTGCTTCTTGATTGGTGTCCTCACTTGCAATGTTCTTCACTTTCATTTGAGCAGCATCAGCTGTGTGACTTAACTCCATCCACTTTCTCACTGTCGGAGTAGGATCCCATTCCTTCAGATGCAGGCCAATTAGACAGTAGTTACTATATTTGAATGTTAGAAGCAGGCAACTTCTTTTCTCTGAGCATATGTTCAATTTTCAAAAGCCCTTTCCACTTTGGCTGGACTTACAGCAATTATTCTGACACTATTTTCCGCTCTTTGAACATTTCAGGAATCACATAATTCACAGGTACAGTGTCCTTGGCCTGTGAGACGTGACTCAGAGCTGAAACGAAGGCCAGTGTGTCACCTCAGGTTGTCTGCCCATTTCTCACCGCATGTTGTCTGCTTCGTTTACTGAAGTAAATGACACGAGAGAATAATAATGTAGTATTTCCTCAGACGTATATTTATTCACTTATGGAATGAATAAATAAATATTAAAAGCACAGTTCCACTATTTTTTATACCAATGGATGGATTGAACATGACGACTGGAGCCTCATACGCTGTGGCACAGGTGAACATTAAAAAAGATAAGGAACGTAAATTTGTGATTTCCATGTAGGACAGCTGGATAGGACAGTCCTCCGTGAGGACTATCATCTGCCTGACAAGATCCATGGTGTTTTCAATTGCCTCATATTCATGCGAAAACCAGATCATGAAGAAGGAGAGCTGAAGAAAAACTGATATATTTGATTTATGTTGTTGGCTAAGAAGGTTGAGTGAACTGCAGAAGGATGAGCCATTCACTGTTGGAGGCATCACCGACAGCGTGCTCTGCAGAAGCAGGAGGTCTGGATTTTCTCTTACAGGCTTTAGATATAGTTTTTGGAGGGTACAGTCCCTGGAGAAGGACATCATGCTCGATCATGTAGAAGGTACACGAAGGAGAAAGATCTTCAATTAGATGGTGTGACAATGTGGCTGCACCCATAGAGTCACACACAGTCATGTGTATGAAGCCCGTGCAGGGCTGGGCCGTGTTTGCTCTCTGTACGCAGAGTTCCTATAACTGGAATCAACTCCAAGACATTCAAGAACAATGGAAAAGAATAATAAGTATTAAAAAATTACTAGTATCCTTTTTCTTTTTCTTTCTTTAACCCAGGATGGCAATAAGAACTAACATCTTACGTCATTTGCTTGAGTTATCAGAGTTGGTCATTCATAAGAACTAGATTATAAATGTTTAACCATGAGGCAAAACAATTTTAATCAACTATTCTCTTGAAAGGGGTGAACGATTCACAAGTAGTAATTTCTCCGTTCGTAGCATAACTGCTTTGCACTATTCCAGCATTCCCTCCCCACTTTTTTCTTTAATTTTATTTTTTATGAATTAAGCATGAATCACAAATTTCTGGGGGTTTATTACATTACAAGTATTGAATTCTAATTACCTCAACCTGATTTAGATAACCCAAGGAATCTTCTCAGAGCTGTTAGTCTAATGTATATGATGTTTACAAAGATTATTATAAAGTCTAAGCTAGCATATAAGAAGCTGCGTTTTATTTCATGAATGTTAAGCTTCATTTACTAAAAGGGGCTATTACAACCTGAATTTATTATCAAAATTATTTTCTTGTTTGGTTCATTTTAAGACAGAGCATCTTTTCTAAAAGATATAGGTGAGCCCACAATGACAAGTTTATAAGAATGTGATCATGCTGACAGAAGGCATTGGCTGCCAAGCAGAAAAAAGGCGACACACTCGATTAGCTGCTTGGGATTATGGGGAAGGAATTCAGGTGAACAGCTGCATGATGAACTCCAGTGTTTTGTTAGTTCATAAAATACATGAATGGAAGGCAAGGGTGACTATCGAAAGAACGCCACGAATATGCGAAACTAAACTACTAGGAAAAGGTGTAGGAAATTAGCTCCTCTTGCTCTTATATGTTATCATTGGGTGATCTATGTTAATATTTTCCTCTGTAAAATGAATTTAATATCCACATTTTTCATTGTCTTCCTTTTTATATTTCACTGATAAATTTATTCTTGAATTTTAATACTAACTGCACCATACTTGTATTTGATTATTTGTGTAAAAATCTCTCTGATGCACTTACAAATTTCCATCACTTGATATTCTATTAAATTTCCCAAATAATTATCTCAGTGGCATCTTTATAATGTGGTGCAGATAAAAATATTCCTGAAGATACCCTTCTGAATGAGTATCTCTGAATTTTCTTCAGTCAGTATGATCCTTAATTACTTATTCCATTTGGAGGACTTTTCCGGAAATAAATATATTGCAGGAATATTTAAAATACTTTTGTTTAGTCTAATGCCAAAAAAGAAAGCTAAAATATTTTGGTGCATGGTTGACACTGGAATCTGATATTAATCAGACACAAGAATCTGATTTTAAATGCTCACTTTAAAAGGCTATCACTAAAATATTAAAGTAATTAACAGCCTTTCAGATGATGATGTACTGTGAATGGCATCTAGCCTTCTAGGAGTGTTTAAAAGTAAATTCCCATTTCCACCCCTTCTTGCATTTCATTTCCACAGTGAAAAGTTTTCGCACTGAAATATTAGGTGTTAATAGCATTCTTTCTTGAAATTTAATTAGTAGCAAGAATTTTTTTCTTTCATTAATAAATTATTATCCTTAACCCTTTGAAAAATGAAAAATAACCTTAATATTTTAATTTAGCTTTCATTATGATAACTATGTTTAATGCCCCATACCCTCAATATTTCTTGTGCTGAAAATAATGATTTATACATAATTTATATATACATTCATACATATTTCAATATATGGGCAAGTATATTTTTATATGAAAATATTACAAAATATTTAGTTTAAAAATCTGGATCATCTCTTGCATATTTGGCAATTGGACTTTATATTAAAGCCTACATATCTTATTTTTAAATTTAAATATTAATTTTTAATAATTAATACTCATAATGCTCCAAATATAAAATTCAAAAGTAGTAAAATTTATGTTTCACCTAAACTTTTTTTCTTTGTTCATATCTCTCTTTTATATATTACAAAATATATCTGTATGATGTGTGTGTGTATATATATTTATATATATATTTATATTTGTTTTTGTTTTGGAGAGACATGTTATATAAACATTCAAATCTTTTTCTTTTTTTAGATCATTTTATTGGGGGCTCTTTCAACTATTATACCATTCCATACATCAATTGTATCCAGTACACTTGTACATAGGATGCTATCATCATTTTCAAAGCATTTTATTTTGACTTGAGCCCTTGGTATCTGCTCCTCTTTTTTCACTCCCTCCCCCCTCTCATCCTTGTGAACCCTAGATAAATTATAAATTATTAGTATTTTCGTTTCATATATCGTCCGCTGTCTCCCTTTACCCATTTTTATGATGTTCGCTCCCCTGGGGCCTGGAGGGATGTTATACATTGATCATTGTGATCAATATCCCCTTTCTCCCCCTTCTCCTCCATTTTCCTCCTAACCTCATGGTATCGCTACTCCCATTGCTGTACCTGAGGGGTTTGTCTGTCCCGCATTCTGCGTGTCAAGAGCTCTTATCTGTACCAGTGTACATGCTTCAGTCTAGCCGGATCTGTAAGGTAGAAGTGGTGTTATGATAATGGGTGGGAGGAAGCACTAAAGAACTAGAGGAATGCTGTGTGGTTCTTTAGTGCTATGCTATTCCCTGGCTGACTTGTCCCTTCCTTGTGGCACTTCTGTGTGTGGATGTCCATATTATAGATGGGTTTTTGTTCTCTACTCTGGCCCCCCTCATTCACATCAATATGATTGTTTTGGGTCTTCTGATGCTTGATACCTAATCCTGTCCACAACTCGTGATCACACAGGCTGAGCTGCTTCTTGCATGTGGGCTTGGTTGCTTCCTTGCTAGATAGCCGCTTGTTTAACTTTAAGCTTTTAAGACCCCAGACGCTATATCTTGTAATAGGCAGGCACCATCAGCTTTCTGTACTACATTTGCTTATGTACCTATTTTGTCTTCAGCGAGTGTGTTGGGCAGGTAAGCATCACAGAATGCCAGGTTATTAGAACAAAGTGTTCTTGTGTTGAGGAAGGACTTCAATAGAGACTCAGTGTCTGCCTGCTATACCTTAATCATTAACATATGCACATCTATTCATAGACCTATATCCTTATCATTATATATTAATATATTCACATATATACATCCCTGTATTCATATCTCCATAAATGACTTTTGCCTCCTAGTTCTTTTCTCTATTTCCTTTTACTTTCCTCTTTTCTCACTATCATGTTCAACCTTCATTCAGCTGTCAATAATTCCTCTTGCCTACAATGCACTGAATCACCCCCCAGCAGACATTCTATACCTTCCTTGCCATCAATTTTAGATCTTCTGTTGTTCCTGGGTTTGTTATCTCCCCTCCTTCCTGTCCCCCACCTCCCCCTCTTCCATGTCCCCCCAGAACCATTGGTCCCATCTTTTTTCTCCTGGGATTGTTTATTTTCATTTGCTATTTTGCACTTTATATTCTCTTTTTTTATATCTTTCTATACTAGGACACATAATTTATTTATACTCAATGTTGACTACACAGGTATTTCATGAGTGTGATATAATTCATGTAGCTGATCCTATTTTAATTAACCCCTATATTGCTTAGTATATTTTTAGAAGAAAGAAAATCTTTCTAAATAATGATGTATAAAGTTACTCATGGAGGACTGATTCCAGGGGGAATTGATTCCAAGATCACCATGAATACCTAAATCCTCACATGCTCTAGCACTTTACATAAAATGGTGTAGCATTTGCATATAAACTATGTACAGCATCCCATATGTTTTAAATAATCTCTGGATTACCTATAATACTAGTTCACTGAGATTCTATTTAAATAGCACTTTATACACCCTCTGCACCTTTAAGGGTTGGCTTTAACCAATTGATTGCTTTGTATTGGTTTTCAAGTATTTTCAATCTGCATTGGTAGAATTCAGAGATGTGGAGGGACAATAGTATATAATTATAAAGTATAGTGTATA
>NW_022111324.1:39404736-39416015 GCF_000313985.2 Echinops telfairi | reverse complement strand
GTTTTTCTGCTTTAAAAAATAATCTTAAAGGGACATAGGAATTCTGTCATACTCTTTCATTGTTTATGTAGAGACTCTGATACAGTGCCAGAGGTGCTTCTGAAAACCAAAAAGAGGGAATCATGGAAGTCAATTTGGACACTGAGTATTAAAATTCCTTGGCCCACAATGATTCATGTTTTTCTCACATATACAATGCAGCCACCTCCTCTCAAGGCTCCCAAGTATCTCATCCCATTATACCATTCCATCTTATCTATGGGAACTTAATATCTGGAGTATTGTATCAAAACCAGGTCCCAAGGGGTTGAATCTTCCATTCACTTATCCGCAAAATAGCATTTATTGAAGGACCTATGTTTGCTTGATGCTGGGGATAAAGCAATAGAATTGAAAAGACATGTAAAATTAAAGGTGCAAGCAAATATTGCTCCACACATTTAAAAAAATTGGTATCTGGAATTGAGAAATAATTCTTTATCTCACATTTCCATAAAACAACACACTTTAATTTATATCAGAATGAATTAAATTAGATAAAAATTGGGTCATCCTTTTTTTTTCCCTCCCATCCTATTTTTCTCCCTCCCAGCGGTAACATTTACTTATTTACATTATAAGGTTTACGTTGACAGTAATTGTAAAAATTAGGTCATCAAAATGTAGACAATAAGTTTGGGAACACTTGAACTAGGCATATTGATCAGCATTATTGAATGTCTAAGGATAATAAAACACAAAATAATATTACTTATTTCCCTTCAAAACTCCAAGTTTCTTTATTTCCTTTAAATCCCATTTTAAAAGTTTTTTCCAGTCAATAATCAGCTCACTGTACTTCCTGTAATATAGTATGCCTTTATTTTTCTACCCCAGTATTGGTTTTATTACTATAATCAGTAAAACATGATGACCAGATTAAAATTGGGTTTTTTTGTTACTTAGTATTGTTAACAGTGGTCAAGTCAGCACCATTCCTTGTGGACTTGTGGATGACAGAACCAAACATTCTCTAGTCCTTACCTCAATGCCATGATTGTTTGTATTTATGAGTCCATTGCTGTGGACCTTGTGTCATTCCATCTCAGTGACAGTTTAATTTCACTGACCCCATCCCTGAGGTCTTTTTCTAGTGGTTGGTCTTTCCTGGTTGCACGTCAAAAGTTAGCCAGCCAGGCCTTTCTTCAATGGAGCATTCTGTTATAAGGAAAACAGTGATCTTCTAAGACTGATTTGCTCCGTTCTCCAGAAGTGCACAGAAGATACAATGTTCCTAATCAAGGCAAAGGTTTAAGTGCGTTACTCCTTCTTGGTCTTCCGTTTTCGTTGTTCAGCCTTTACATGCAACTAACAAGACTATGACTTATGTCAGGTGCACTTCAGTCATCAAAGTGAAATCTGCGCTCTTTAGAACTTTAAAGAAAAAGTGTGTTTTACAACAGGTTGACTCAATACAAGATGACAGTTGCTTTTGTGACTGAGGCTTCTGTAGGTGTTGACTGGATGATTATTGAGCCAGTTGTGAGGATTTTGTCTTTTCACATTCAAGTGTAATATCTACTGAAGCCTGCACAATCTTTCACTTCCATCACTGTTTCAAAACATCTTAATCTTTGTGCAGCAAGATTGTGTTATCAACATAAACAGATCATTAATGAATTTTCCTACCATAATGATGCTGCATTCTTTGTATGGTCTAGTTTCTCATAAAAATAGCCCAAGGATATATCTGTATCTTAAGTTTTGGAAACTGCCAAAGTTACCTAATTTGGAAAGAACATTTGCAGTTACTCTTAAATTAAGAGTCGTAATTTGAAGATTATACTGAATTATCCAGGTGGGTAATTTTTTTTCAAGTGTATGCTTATAAAAAATGACTATCTCTCTCACCCTATTTCTTTTTCTCTCTCTTACATACACATCAGAAGTTCATGTAGAAGATGAAGATGTTTACCAGAAGATCACGTAAAAAGAGATTTGAAGATGTTGGCTTTGAAGTCTGGAATGATTATGGCCCACCATAAGAAATGCTGGCAACCACCAGGAAAGGGAAGAGGCAAGTGATGGGTTCTAAACTAGGCCCTTTACGTAAGTGCTTCTTCCCAAAATTGTGATCCTATATTCAGTCCAATGAGTCAGGCTTCTGACTTCTGTTCACCAGAATTTTGAGAATAAAAGAGAGTAGTTTGAACCACCAAATATGTCATTATTTATTACAGCAGCCACAAGAAATGAATAAATTGAAAAAAAAGTTCAGTCTCCTTTTTCAATATGACATTAATATATTTTTATTGTCTTTTAAAGATTCATAATTTCAACCTGATCTAATTTTTCTCTATTTTATATCATATTTTGGAAAGCTGTTTCTGAAATTAAAGAAATGGTAGGTATTTTATGACTTATTAGTTATATGGTCTATGCTACAACCGTTCAACTCTGTCATTCTTGCATGAAAGCTATGGTTATAGTAGTATGTTGATGACTAAACATGACTACGGTATATTAAATAAAAATTTATAAAACCAGAGTTGTCAAAATTTGACCCAAGAAGTATGTTTAACAAATTCTGTTCCATACCATAAATTTGTTTTATTACAATATATTTCCCTTCCTAGTTTCTATGCCACCCAAATACTAAGTAATTCATATTATGCATTTACTATTATAACAATACGGATTTCTGGTGGCATATTGGATTGCCTGTTGGACTGCTAACCAAAAGGTTGACAGTTCAAAACTAGCTGCTGCTCCACTGGAGAGAGAGGAACCTTTAGAGTTTGTATAGATTTACCGACTCAGAAACCTACCAGACTAGTTATACTTTGTCCTATATGGCCTCTGTAAGTCAGAATCAACACAGTGGCAGTGAGTGCTTTCAACAATAAATTTTGATTCATAAAAAATGAGTAAACTTGTTATCTCCAGACTTATTAACACACATATTCCCTTCAACATATGGTGAGTGCATTTAATTGTGTTGTCTGTTCAAACAATAGCAAAATGATTCCCCCTTATGGTCCACCTATAGGAATTCTATTTATTCACCAAGATGTGGCAGGAATTTTGCCTCATAAGGAAAAAAATTCTTCAAATGTAGTAACTGTTACTGACCTGTTATGGTCTCTGTCACCAGTGTACCTCTTGGAAACAGCTCACACTGCTATCTTTTCAAAAAGTTGCAAAGATTCAACCAGATTATTTTCATAATTTTTATTCAGATCCCTTGATTTGGTACTAAGCAATGAGCATAGATTACTGATAGCATGAATTGTTATGAAGATATATTTAAAGTCATTTTTGCTTTTCAGATGTGACATATATACATATTTTATAATATATATATATATATATACTATCTGTGTTAGTCTCTATTTCCAACTTGTTTTATAAATGAAGGAATTCAGTTTTTCTTTTCTAAATAGTCATTGAACATTAGTTTTAGGGGAAATTTTCAGAACCTTAATTAGTTGGGGTAGCTACTCATCTTGATCATTTACTCATTACCATCAAGTCGATCCGCCTTGTGGTGACATCATGTGTTAAAGAGTAGAATGCCATAAAGTTTTCTTGACTGTATTTTTTTTAATTAAATACTTTTATTGGGGCTGTTGCATCTCTGTCACAATTCGTACATTCATCCAGTGTGTCAAGCACATTTCCATGTATGCTGCCATCATCATTTTCAAAATATTTCTGTCTACTTGAGCCCTTAATATCAGCTCCTCAATTTCCCCCCTCCCTCCCCCACCTACCCTCCCTCATGAACCCTCGATAAGTTATAGATTATTATTTTCATATCTTACATCATCCTCTGTCATCCTTCATCCACTTTTCCGCTGTTCTTCCCATGGGAGGGGTTATATGTTGATCATTGTGATCGATCCCACCTTTCTCTCCACACCTTCCCCTAATCCTCCTGATATCTCTATTCTCATTGCTGGCCAGAAGGGATTTATTTATCCTGAATTCCCTGTTTTGTGGGTTCTTATCTGTAGCAGTGTGCATGTTTTGGTCTAATCGGATTTGTACGGTAGAATTGTGGTCATGGTAATGGAGGAAAGGAGGCATTAAAGAACTAATAGAAACGTGTGTGTTATTGGGGCACCCTAACTGACTCATCTCTTCCTTGTGACCCTTCTTTGTGGGGATGAACAATTGTCTACAGACGGACTTTGGTCTCCACTCCATTACACCCCCTTGCCCCCTGAATTCACATTGGGTATGATTTTGTTCTGGGTCTTAGATGCTTGACACCTGATCCCATCAACACCTCATGGTCACACAGGCTTTGCTTCTCAGCTATATGCCCACTTGTTTATCTTCAAACCTTTAAGACCCCAGATGCTATATCTTTTGATAGTCAGACACCATCAGCTTTCTTCACCACATTTGCTTATGCACCCTTGACTGTAATTTTAATGGAAGTAGAATATCAGTTTGTTTCCCCCCCTATTCTTTGCTGGATGGGTTCAAATTGTCAAACTTTAGGTTAGTAGTAAAACAAAAGCTGTACCACCTATGAACTTGCAATCACCTTCTTAAGGTAAATATATTGAAGATATCTCACACACAACCACATACACAGAGTGCATTACTATAAAAAATGTTCTTTGATGAGTCATATTTCATGCACAGCACAGTATATGACCCGCTTCATTGTAAATCCAGTGACAGATAAATTATATTTATATACTTGTAACCATGGGAGAATAATCCTGGCAATTTCTTCCAAGAAATAAAAGAAGCAATATTCTATTCTTTCCTCACAATGATGGTGAATGAAAATTGGAAGGGAGTAAAAAAAAAAGACACCATGCTTGGTAAAGAAGAGGGACGGCAAAAATACAAAAACTCTTGACAAGATGGATTGACATAGTGGCTGCAAAAACGTACCCAACATAGCAACCATTGTGAGGATGCCTTAAGCCAGCATGGCATTTCATTCCATTGGATATGGGATTGCTATGAGTTGGAACCGACTCAAGGGTACCTAACAACAACAGAAAAATATATTGTTTCTCTTTATATTTTTCCAAAATTAAATAAATTGCAAGGCCGTTGCAGTAAGTAAATGATCTTAACTAAAATAATAATATATCCTTTTCTGAAATCACCAAATGCATAATGTTCATGACCACCGAAAGCAGCAGTGCATTTTTGCTGCTCCAATAAAAATTCTATTTATGTACAAAATTGTTATTCTCAGAAATCTGTTCACGTTTGTTGTCACACGTTTATTTCAAAGTGTTGCTCTATGTTCAGTGTTTAGTTACTTTGTTTTGCTCTAGCCCTCCTAAAAATAACCTGCAGAAGAAAAAATAAAAATAACTTGTGAGCTTTAAAACTAAATCCCAACCTGTTTTCATTTCTCCCACTAGAGAGTGTTACAATGTACTCTTGTGATGAAGTGTAATTACTTTGTATGACTCTTTTATACATTGGTTTTGTAACTCCCACACAACCTGTAGATAGGAGCATATAAATAAGGTGTAGGGGATTTTAATTTGGGGATTTGTCAGTTTTGCCATCTCACTCGGTATGCAATAATACTTTATGAATGATGAAGGGTTAATGAGGATGGGGGAGGGGGGAGGGAGGGGGGAAATGAGGAGCTTATATTAAGGGCTCAAGCGAAAGCAAATATTTTGAGAATGATGATGGCAACAAATGTACAAATGTGTTTAACACAATGGATGGAGAAGTTTAGAGGCCAATGGCCAGAGAGGTGTGCCTGCAGACAGAGCTGAGAAGAGGGACTACTACAGACAACATGACCGAGTCTTTAATGTTTTCTGATCCTGATTTTTGTTAACCTGTTAACTTCTCTAGTAAACCCCATAAACATGAGTATTGTCTTTGAGTTATATATGGTCATTGCAATGGATTTTTAACCCCCTGAGAGAAGTAGAATATAATGGGAGGGGAGTTTCACAATAGGATGAAGAAGGAGGGAGGGTTGAAACATGTCTGATCTGTGCCTTATTGTGTTAGGCTGGGTTGACTAAAGAAACAGATTTAATGACACTCATATATGTATAAGTAAGAGCTTTCTATCAAGAAGTTAGTATGCAGCAATAAACATCCCAGCCCAAGTCCATAAGTCGTGTCCTAGTCCATAAGTTCCTATTCAGACTCACACAGCCATATGCCATGAAGCAGGATGCAGGAAGATCACAGGGTGGTGGGTGCAGAATGTAGATCCAACAGTGGTAGATGCATCACAGGGCTCTTACAGGTCCCAGAGTGGGTCTCTGGCATGAAGGTGAAGGCAGAGAGATGGGGCGGTTCCCAGAATCATCTTCGTGAGAAGGACATATCCACAAGGAGTCACCATCAGGCTGTGACCCGACTGACAAGTTAACCTCCTCCCATATCTTCTTATAGGTGCCCTGTTGGCACAAAAAAACAGACTATCACCCTTGTATTGCTTGGCCTCCGGCTGGTATGGAAATAAATTTTCCTTCCCAATAGTGAAGCTGGAGGAGGTCGGATGCAATCCCCATGCTGTTTCTTCAACTGGCATCGGATAGGTGAACAGAAATGTCAAAGTATTAAACTTATAAAATAATCGGGACTTCTATTTATTAGTAACACTTATACATAATTATCAAACAATATTGAGGTCTAAATCACATTTGTATAGCCAATTTTCTCATTTTCCAATCATTGAAAAAAAACCCATTGTAATTAATTAGCATGTATCATATTAAAAATAATTTCAAATGTGGCAGAGGAAGATGGGAAGAAAAGAAACTGCATGTTCCCATCTTGCCACAAACACATTGAAACAATCTAAGGAAAAACTGTCAGAACCAAGATTGTCGAAACTATGGAAATGAATCAAAGGATTTTGGCACCTGAACCAATGCTGAATCAAAGAAAATATGGCTATGCAGGAGAAATGAGAACACTCCACGCATGCGCATCACAAGATGCATGCTCATAAATTATGCTTTTATCTGAGACTGATCTCTGGAATCAGTGCAAGTGTGGTTAAGTATGGCACATGATTCCCATACAAAGCCAATCACACAGACTGAGATATTTGTCTTTCTTCATTTGTTTGTTTTTTGGTGGGAGAGTGAGTGGGAGGCAACTTGTTTTCTCTCCAGAATTCAAGAAAATCTCTGTCAAAAGGATCTGCATATAACCCTCTCCCTGGGGCACAGCCAACAGAAAAGTGGGTGAAGGGAGATGTCGGACAATGTAAGACATGACAAAACAATAAGAATTTATAAATTATCAAGGGTTTATGAGGGACAGGGGCAGGTAGGGAGGGTAAAAATGAGGATCTGATACCAAGGGCTCAAGTAGAAAACAAATGTTTTGAGAATGAGGATGGCAGGAAATGTACAAATGTGCTTGACACAATGGATGGATTGTTAAAAGAGTTGTATGAGCCCCCAATAAAATGCTTTATCATAAATAAATAACTATGGATAACATAACAAAGGGAAAAATAACACTTTAAGAAAGGAAAAATTGTAGTTAAGTAGGAAATCTTTGAAAAGAAAAAGGCAATCTAAGGGCCTGAACATATGGGTAGCAGTAGTCATCAACAATTTTAAAAAAGGGAAAAAATAAAAAATGCAAACTCTGAGTATGGTGAATAATTTGTTTTCTAGAACTTCCACATTTTAACATTCCAACATTCTACTTTCAATAAAAAATTGCAACTCATAGAAATAAATGCATTATAAATCAACCCATTTTTTTACCCATTCTTGAGACAAGGGAGTTTAGATAGGGTTACAGAAAATCACACTATCAGTTTACCCCCTGTCCCCTCCAGCTTTTTCAAGTCTCCCCATAAACAAAAGTTGAGGGATCTCTGACACATGTCTACAAAACAGTGAAGGGAGGACTTGCTCTTTCAAAGGAAAACACTAGATTATAGCTGGGATCTCTTTGAAGATAAAAAAGCTTTCCAGTGAAGGTAATTACATTGATAAACACAAACATTTCATGATATATTTTGCAATGCAGTTCTATTATTTTGTCTACATGATTTAATTAAGAGCCATGATGGTCTGTGGGTTTAACATCTTTCTGGGATTCCCTGCTTTCAGCCAAGTTTGCGCTGATGTCAGCACGGACGATACTTGTTCCAAGTCCCCTTCCAAATCCTAACTATTAAATTTTCCTAACTATTAAATTTTTAATAGTTACTTGCTGATGTACTTGCTAAAGATGTTTTGCATTGTATTCAGCAAAATTTTGCCTGAATGTGGTATTAATTCTATTGTTCGATCATTTCCATATTCTGCTTGGTTACCTTTGTTCGGAATGGGCATCCAGTGGTTAGACAGGTAGCTGTCTTCCATAGACATAGAAAACTTGGCATAGAAACTGACTGCTTCTGCATGTGTTTGTAGAAAAAATTAATTGATAAGCTGTCATTTCCTAGAGCCTTGTTTTGCACCAGGCCCTGAGGCAGCTAGCAATCCTTATTCCATTAGTTCTTGATCATTTGCTTCCTCTTGGAATACTGATTTATCCACAAAGTGCTGTGATTTTGATGTGTTATCATTTAAAACGTTATACTGAGTAAGATAAATTATAAAGAGATGAACACTGTTTTATAGGACTTATATAAGATATTTCTAATTGGCAAATACATATAGAGACCAAAGTTTATTAGTCTTTATCATGTACTGGGAAAGAATAAGGGGAGAATTACTGTTTAAGGGGCACTGATTTACCTTGTGGAATGAGGAAAACACTTTGGAAAACATTTTCTGTTGTACAATATGGTGAATAAAATTGATCTCATTAATTTGTAAACTTCAAAATAGTTAAAAACAGCTGAATTATCCCTTTATATATGTATTAGATGTAACATATTTCACTATAAAATGTTCAAAATGTGAACACACATTAGTTCATTGATTGAGCTAAGAAACATTAATATAGCTCTACTATAATATAGATATTCATAAAAATAAATATTTATTTATTCATTTAGTGAGTATTCAGAATACTCTTTTAATTCTGAATTTTGTATCATACTCCCGATGGCAAAGACAATCAAGGACTATTGGCTCAATGATCAGAGAAAGCTGACTAGTCACTGTCAGTGCATAAATGGTGTTTCAATAGGATTTGATTACTACATAGTCCAAGCTGCTATGTCTTTCAAAACTCCAGTGGGCACCACTGATGAAGACTCCAGGTTGGGAGGCATCCCCTAGAAATCTGCAATGAAGTATATGTCGATCTGTACATGACAAGTTATAGTTGCTCTACTGTCTTTGGTTTTTTTCCTTAACATGGAATTATGCTTCCAAATTGAGTTTATCTCAACCACATAGAGGCAGATCCTAAAGACCTGAGGATGCTGTAGGCTCAGGCAAGGAAAGGCAAATTAATGTTTTCTTTTTCTTTCCATATATTTGTGTACAACCAAAAATTGTATTTAAACTCATATAATTTACAAATATAACCTAATCCCAAGAGGCCTAAACTACCCTGAAGGTCTTTACCAAAACAAGGCTCCAAAAAATTATCGGATAACAATTGAAATGTGATAGTCTAAGATGATGATGCATGAGAAGGACTCACTCTCTATGCCAAGAAATTTGGAAGATAGCTTTCTAGCCAACTGACTGGTAGAAATCCATATTTTGCCTACCGCAAAGAAAGGTGATGAACTTAATACACAAATTATAGAATAATATCAATAATATCACATGCAAGTAGTAGCTGTTGCAGCGGTACATTGACAGAGAGCTTCCAGAGATTGAGATTCAGAAAAGGACGTGGAAAGGGGATAGATGGATGTTGGCTGAAAGCAGAGAATATCAGCAAGATGTTTATTTGTGTTTTATTGACTACGCAACACTGTTCAACTGTGTGGACCATAGCAAACTATCTTAGAGAAGATTCCTAGAAGTAGCCTTAAGAAGAGATCCTTGAGAAGAAAGGGACTTCCAGAATACTCCATTGTGCTCACGTCGCACCTGTGCATGGATCAAGAGGCAGTTACGTGAACAGAACAAGGGAATACAGCACAGTTTAAACTCAGGAAAGGTGTGTGCCAGGGTTGTGTCCAGTCCCCATGTTTCCTTAATGTGTATGTTGAGCAAATAATCAGAAATTGGATTATGTGAAGAAGAATATCACACCGACTTGGAGGAAGACTTATTCCCAACCTTAAACTTCAGCTAACACAACCTTGCTTGCTCAAAGTGAGGAGGAATTGAAGCTCTTGCTGTTGATGCTAAAGGATTACAGCTGTGTTAATAATTCCTTTCAGAAGAATTAATACCAGGCTAGTCCCAAGGAGTTGGAGATTAATGATGTCCAAAATGTTCAACTTTTCCAAGATGCTATTCTGCCCTGCCTCCCTCCCTTGAGTATGTTCCATCATATTCCTGGGTTTGGGAAACATTCTGAAGAAATACATGAAACTTTGAGGAATTGTCTCTCTTGGTGGTGGGTGCTGTTCAGTCAGAAATCCAAAGGTCAGGCGGGGTGAGCCAAATGCAAGATCTGGGGCCACAAATAAAAAATGCCCCAAAGTCACACCTGGCTTGTCCTTTCCTTCTACTGATTCAGTCCAAAATTAGAGGTCCGACTTTCCAAATGAGGTAATGTATGTTAGAACCAGCAGTTTAAGCCACACCAAGAAGTCTGTCTTAAGTCACGCCCATTTCCAAGGTAAAATCAAAGATTCCCCCAAGGACACAGTGGGTGTGGCTTCGTTTACACCCTCTACTCAAACTCTATTCTTGAAGATTGAAAAAGTGAGTCGTGGTTTCTGTCCTCTATTAAATGGTGTTAATGAGGTCCCCATTGAAACAAAGGGCCACCACGCTCTGCCAAGGGCAGGTCTCAACTCCACTCCTCTGTTGTCTATTAGCATAATGCAAAATGTTCTTCAAATAGAGACTATATTCACAGTCATATAAAGTCTAGAACCTGGTCCTTGCCCCAGGATTACCAGGCAGTATGTAAGGGGCCAGACTAAATCCAGGGATACATATGGTAGCAAACTAAAAAGGAGGAGGGGGAAGGGGAAAATGGATAGTGGGGGAACAGGGCACTAACACACCCAAGGGGAGCACATTATTTATATCTCTACAGGAAAAGAGGGACCAGACTTCAACCCGGTGCTTCAAGATGTGAATGCAGCATACTGGCATGGAGAAGGGAACCAGTGGAAAGGTCTGAGGGGCTGGCCCCAATCCCAACTCTGTGGACAGCTGCCCCTTCCCCAAGAAGAATTTATTTCCGAGGACAGCACTGAAGCTGCAGCTCAGGGAGAGCGACATGTCTGA
>NW_022111324.1:39401951-39403571 GCF_000313985.2 Echinops telfairi | reverse complement strand
AGGTATCAGGCATTAAAGAACAAAGAAAATCATATCATTGTGAATGAGAGGGAGTTCGGAGTGTGGACCCAAAGCCCATCTGTAGGCAACTGAACATCCCCTTACAGAAAGGTGGTGGGGAGGAGACAAGCCTGTCAGGGTGCAGCAGTGTAGCAACAAGGAAACATACAACTTTTCTCTAGTTCTTAAATGCTTCCTCCCCCCTCCCTCCGACTACCATGAACTCAATTCTACCTTAAAAATCTGGTTAGACTGGGGGATGTACACTGGTACAGATAAGAACTGGAAACACAGAGAATCCAGGATGGATTCAGGATTCTCACCACTTCAGGACCAGTGGTGAGAATGGCAATAATGGGAAGGTGGAGGGAGGGTGCTGTAGAAAGGGGGAACTGATTACAGGTATCTACATATAAGTTCCTCCCTGGGGGATGGAGAACAGAAAAGTGGGTGAAGGGAGATGTTGGAGAGTGTATGGTATGATATGACATAATAATAATTTATAAATTATCAAGGGTTCATTGGGAGGGGGTTAGGGAGGGAGAGGGGAAAATCAAGGAGCTGATGCCATGGGCTTAAGTGGAGAGCAAATGTTTTGAGAATGATGAGGTAATGAGTGTACAAATGTGCTGTATATAATTGATTATGTATGGATTGTGATAAGAGTTGTATGAGCCCCCAATAAAATGATTTAAAAAAAAAAAGGCTAGAACCATAATAGCTTATATAAGCAACTATAGCTGGAAGGGCCATATTAATTGACCATAACTCAGCAGACTTCATTATGGATTATAGCTCAATATTTAAAAAAAATTCTCAGAAGTGTACCAATAGGTAACATCACAATAACAGAGAAAAGATGAAGTTGTCAAGGATTTCAATGTTCCTGGAGCAGCCAAGAGGTCAAATGACTCATTGCGTTGGATAGATCTGTGTCTCAAGACTTCTTTAAAATGTTGAAAGGCAAGGATGTTTCTTTGATGACTAAGGTGGGCCTGACCCAAAGCCACAATGTGTTCAAAATGCATGTGAAAGCAGGGCATTTAATGAGGAAGACCAAACATGAATCATGGTGCTGGCCAAGAATATCGAAAGTGCCCTGGACTGCCAAAAAGACCAACCAATCCTTCTTAGAAGAAGTCCAACCAGAATGTTCTTTAGCGGCAAAGACGGTGGGACTTTATCTCATGTATTTTAGACATGGTGTCAGGAGAGACTGGAAAGTAACATCCTGCTTTGTAAAGCTGGGAGGCAGTGAAAAAATCGGTAGACCTTCAGAAACAAGGATTGATACAGTGACTGCAACCCGGGGCTCAACCACAGGACAGTGGTGAAGATGGCGTGGAGCAGTACGTTTTGTTCTGTGCTGCAAAGGGTTTTTGTGAGCTGGGACTGACTCAATGGCATTTGAAAATAACCACCTCCAATTTTACTAATCTTTCTCAAGAGATCAGAGTTTGCCTTTCAGCTTTATCAGTAATTCAGTGTCTTTTGTACATTGAATTTCCTACAAGACTAGGCATGTCTTTATATGACGGTAAGTTTTAACCTTGATGTTAATTTAAACTGCAGTATTTTTCTACATTGGAAAGGGTTCTGCATTTATTAATAAGGCTGACA
>NW_022111324.1:39399074-39400255 GCF_000313985.2 Echinops telfairi | reverse complement strand
GCAATGATTGATGCATAACCATGCACCCCTCTCCAGGGGGAAGAACAACAGAAAACATGGGAAGGGAGACAGCAGTCAGTGTGAGATATGAAAATAATAACAATGTACAATCTATCAAAGGGTTATGAGAGTGGAGGGGAGGCAAGGGGGAAAAAAAGAGCTGATACCAAGGGCTTAATAGAAAGTGTAGATGTCTAGAAAAAATGAAGTCAACATTTGTACAAACTTGCTTGAGTCAATTGATGTATGGATTGTGATAAGAGTTGTACGAGCCCCCAATAAAATGATTTACAAAAAATCTTGAAAATGTTACCAAATACTTACATTAATTTGCAATGGGACAGAGATTAAAATCTTTGCTACCACGGGGGTGGGGGAGGGGGCAGAATTGTGTCCTCTATTACTTTCAGACCAAAGCATAACAGCTGATGTCAAACCGTTAAAAGAAATAAGGTCATGATGATAAACAGCATGTCCTGAAGTGTAGCCATTGTGGTTCAAGGAGGGAGGACAGAAGGTCATGATAGCCGCACACACGATACAGAATAGGGATGTACTATATATAGTGGAATAGTTATACATAGCATGCTTTTATAGGGTTTTATAGTGACATTCAAAGTGTAGCCAACAAAAGCTTGTGATCACTTTACCCTTCAAAAAGGCCCTAGGCCTCCAGAATTGACTAAGGAAAAAAACAACAACAAAAAAACAGAATAAAACAAAATCCTCTGAATGTTTGCCGTATTTGATTAGGCTCTCCTCCAAAATGCCTCTGGCAAGATCTAACTAGAACAAACAGACAAAGGATTTTCCTGTAATTTAAAATTTTAAACTGAATTCTTGCTTCAAATGGATTGATATTTCTTGATTTTTCCATAGACTAAGAGATAGTATGTATCATTGATAGGTAAACATTTCTTGTTTCATATGGAAAATACACTTGATAAGTATAGATATGAGGACACATCTTTTATCTTGTCAGTAATTATAAGATACTTATAGAAATTGTAGCACAGGAAATGCAAGGAATTGAGGTACAACTTCAAGTTGAACTGTACTATTATTGTGAAGATAATGTATTTGCTTATGTATCTACAGAATATGTCAGGAAAATTTGACACAATTGTGTGCCAAAATTCTCAATAAAGTTGTACTGTTTTCAGTGGACATGGAGATTATGC
>NW_022111324.1:39396715-39398004 GCF_000313985.2 Echinops telfairi | reverse complement strand
TCTGGGTGCCTGGAGAAATTGTAATAGAAATCACTTAAAGAAAAAGTGGACATCAGGAGAGTAATTTATCTATTTTAACTAATATTATTTTTGGTGCCTTTTCATAGCTAAACATTTTTTTAGAACAAAATAGATATCAACAAATTTTTTTTAAGTTTAAAAAAAACTTTAAGGATACCTAAGAATCTTAGGTTAATTGCATGTATTGTGGCAAAATATTCATCCTTCCATAAATGTTAACTTTTATTAATGTGACAACTCTTAGGCATTATAATGAAAAATGAAGTTTGTAAAGAATACCAAGGTTATGACACATAACCACGGAAGAATTATTCTACGTAAATGGGGCTTACCAGAGGTGAACAGTTTAATAGAGTTGTGCCTATCATTTTGCTAAGCATATAGGAGTGCTAGAATAAATGGAAATACAATATAGCAGATGGCACAAATTCATTTTTAATTCTTTTAAAATATGAAATAAATTTCCTATTAGTATACAAAGAGATATTTATATAAAGAATTGTAAGGAAAATAATTATAAATAAGTAGGTCAAATTTGGTAAAAGTAAAACATCAGACATCACATAAATTTATGAAAAGCAATGATAGTTGTGAGTGTATATGTGCGTATAAGAGACTGAGATAGAAAACCACTGAGAATAAACAAAATAGAGTACTTAATTAATGTTTATTTTTATTATCTTGGCTCTGTATGTGTCCTTATATTATGAAACACAGTAATATTGTACTCTCATTCATATTCACAGGACAACTTTAGGGAAAGAAAAAAAATTAGCATTTGATGACCAGTGTGAGCAAATATTGCTATCATTCACTTCCAATAATGGATTTTTGATGTTTAGGGTCAATGATGGAATTTTTAGAGTGGTCTATAAAAAAAGGTTAGGTCTCGAGAAATCTGCCAATCCTTTTGTTACATCTAGATTATAGAAAAGACATTTTCTATGCTTCACAACCATATTTCACTTTATTGACCACTTTAGTTGTCTTGATCTATTATACCATCAAGCTGCTCAAATAGGGTTAGTATACGTTTCATTTCTTGCTCTTTATCTGAAGCTAAGGTTCTGAATGAAAAGGGTATGTGATCTAATGGAATTCTCCCCTGGGGCACGCCAATTCATCTTATACATGACACACTAAGAAAGGCAATTTATGGTGTGTGACTGACTCTAATGCGACGTTTTCAACATTTCATTTGTTTTCCATTAGTCAGAAAAAAGACACATGAGCTACATAGAAATCTGTTTGTTATACTCCACAGGGGG
>NW_022111324.1:39393694-39395197 GCF_000313985.2 Echinops telfairi | reverse complement strand
TATTTTCAATTTCCACTTGTGCATGTGAACGTTCGACCAGTCTTTGGACAAGGGCATCATGCTTGGTAGAGTAGAGGGCAGTGTGAAAGAGGAAGGCCCTCACCAAAATGAATTCACATGGTGGCTGCAGCAAGGAGCTGGAACCTAAGAACAATTGTGAGGATAGGGCAGGACCTAGCAGTGCTAATTCCGTTGTAGGTAGGGTCTCTATGAGAGGAACCCGACTGGATGACGCCGAATAACAACAAGTATTCTTAAGTATTCCTTATTCGTCGTCTGGGTTTTACATGCGTATGATATGATGAAAGATATCATGTCTTTTTTGCAAATATATCCCTTGAAATATTTCATTTGATATCTTGACTGGGGCTTCTAAAGGTGTAGATTATGGGACAAAATAAAACAAAATCTTTGGCAACTTTACTGTTTTCTCCATTTATCAACATTTTGACTATTGGTCCAATTGTGATGATTTTTTTGTTTTCCTTATATTGAGGTGTAATCTAACTGAAGACTCAGGATCTTCATCAGTAAGTCGGTAAAGTCCCCTTTGCTTTCAGTAGGCAAAGTTATGCCATTGGCATACTGCAGGTTGTTAATGAGTCTTCCTCCAGTCCTGATGCTGGATTTTTCTTCATATAGATATACTTATCATATTATTCACTAGCAGATATAGTGGCTAAATATGGGGAAATAATGTAATCTTGGCACTCACCTTTCCTGATTTAAAATCATGCAGTATTCTTTCGTACTGTTTGAACAACTAACTGCCTCTTGATTCATGTACACGTTCAGTATGAGAATAATTAGTGCTCTGAAATTCCCATTCTCTCCAATTTATCCATAATTTTCTATTGTCTTTAGAGTTGGATACCTTAGTATAGTTATTCAAACCCAGGTAAAAATCCCCTTGGTATTCCCTGCTTTCAGCCAGGATCCATCTCCTATCAACGCTGAGCTCCCTCCTTCCATAGTTCTTCTCAGTCCAGCTTGAACACTTGACACTGCCCTGTGGATGTCCTGATACAATGATTTTTTAGTTAGCTTGAGCAACATTTTACTCGTACTTGATATTAATTATATTATCGGATACCATCTGAATTTTGTTGGATCACCTTTCTTTGAAATAGGCATACACATGAATATCTTCCAGGATATTGGCCAGGGACATTGACTAGAACTTCTAGTATAATGTTGATTAAGTACAATGAGAATTGATATTTTGCCTTCTTTCTAATCTTAGGAGGAAAACATTTAATTTTCATCAGTCACTCTCTTGTTGGTAGTATATTTTCTTGGTAAATGTTCTTTAACATGCTGAGAAACGTACCTTGCATCTTCTCCTTTTCTTCTTCCTGGAGATATTATGTAGAATTTATTTTAATTCTTCTCTAAACTATTAATAGAATTTTTAAGTTCAACCATATGGGCCTGGACGGTTTTTAATTACATATATAATTTCCTTAATTATAGAAACATACAAACTATATGTTTCTTGTTGGG
>NW_022111324.1:39390653-39392569 GCF_000313985.2 Echinops telfairi | reverse complement strand
GCACATGGACTTCTATCTTCTAGTCATTGTTGCACATTCAGAAAACAATCTACTTCCCCAAACTAACAATATTGTTTAAAGCTCCAGGTACCACTCTGTGTTAAATCTGTGTTTCACCAGTGATGAATTGGCAAATACACTGGAGGAAAAATGTGAAGGGAAAACTATATTTATAGAGAGAGCTTACTTCTATGTACTTACCCTTTTTATTTGGGGATTTTGCCATCCAGCCTCATTTCCTTAAAGATTTTCAGGTACTTTGAAGATTTATTCATTTGTTCATTCATGCATTCATTCATTTATTAGTGTATTTATGTATCATGTTCTTGATTGCTAAAGTTAACTTTGATCAGTTTTACAGGAGTATATGCTAATAAATCTTATCTTTACTCTGAAGTGCATCACAGAAGAAATTTAATGTTGATAGTGCGTTTTTCTGTACATGAAATACAGAGTAGGCATATCCATGTGGGCAGTAACTGGGTGAAAAATTACCCTGGAACATGGCCAGGGAAATTGGGGGACATTAGGGAGCTAACAACAACTAAAAGAAAGGATACAATCTTCTGGAATTGATTTTGATGATGATTGCACAGGTCTTAATATGATTGAACTATTGAATTGTATGATATGTGACTTATATGGCAATTTTTTTTAATTGAGAGATCGAAAGGAGGCCTGGCATTAATTTGCCTGAGAAGAGAAAAACACTGTACAATTGAAGGTAGATACAAAAGTCCTATTAATTTCCTATTGCTCTCCTGTGGGAGCCGTGGTGGCCTAGTGGTCACACACTGGTCTGCTAACCAGGAGGGCAGCAATTTGGAACCACCAGATGGGGCTTTCTACTCCAGGAAACAGTCCCAGTCCCAGAAACTCACAGGGGCAGTTCTATCCTGTCTTATGGTGTCACTGTGAGTCAGCTGTGACTCGATGGCTATGAGTTTTTTCATTGCTCTTTTAACGAATTACCACAAATATAGTGGAGTAAAACAGTAAAGATTAATCATCGTTCATTTATGGAGGTGTAATAATATCTAAAGTGTGTCAGCCGAGATGCGCAATTACTGGAGACCATAGAGGAGAATCCATTTGTTTGCTTAGAGCAGGTAGACATGCTTGGCTCCTGCTGGCTCTTCACCTTGATCTTTGCTTGGGTCGTCGCATCCCCTTCTCATTCTGCCTCCCTGATTGGATTGCTTTCCTTTCCCCTGCTTCCATCGTCCAACCATCGTTCTTACCCTGATTCTCCTACCTCCTTGTTTTAAGAAGCTTTGTGTATGATGTTGGGCTCATTCAACATAGTCATTTCAGCAAAGGGCCTTTTGCCACATAAGGCCACATAGTAGCATTATAACATTTTTTAAATAATTAAGGGTGGGGGGAGGTGCTTGTAACATGGCTGAGAAAAAGGTATTTGGCATAAAAGAACTGTATCCTGCTCTAATCAACCCCCAGTGTCTTGAGTATTGTCTGTAAATTCTGTGTGGCCATTGCAATAGATTACAGGGCCCAACAGAGAGGTCGATTTTCATGGGAGGAATGGATGGTGACAGAATAGGATATAAAAGTGTTGGAGGTGGGGGATATCTGATGTGTTGCCAATAGGAATCATACTTGGGCAGATGTAGAGTTGAATGCTTCTCACTGTGTAGCTGAAGGAAGTCAGCCATGGCCCACCTATCATGACAACAAGCTGTGTGGTCTGTTGATAAGGAACTGGAGGGATAGCAAAGTTAGAATCATTGCTGGAGACACCATCAAATTACAGAAAGAAGGGGAGATGTGTTATGGATTCACTATCATTTTATGCTCCAATCTCTCTCCAGCTTTTCTTATTGGTGTAGATAGCTGGAAGCCAGTTGTCATTAGAGCTGGGGAAATGCAGTCTGGATGTGACAACCTCCATTGATATG
>NW_022111324.1:39385369-39390168 GCF_000313985.2 Echinops telfairi | reverse complement strand
CCATATTTTAGCTGTTTATGAAACCCAGGCTCTGCTCCAGCCTTCTATCCATAGCCAATGCCCCTAGGTATGCTCTGTCTTAGAGCCTGAGAGCCTGTTAGGTCCTGCTTGTGCTGTCTGGAAATATGTATCCAATGCAAATCAGAGTAAACCTTGATTTAATGTGATGCTTCATTGCATCGCGTGTTTCATGGTGGCCTATTTCAAAATAAATGCAAGTCACAGATGATAGCTCGTTAGGGAATTAAATACTGCTTAGGCGGTGCTTCATCTGTAAGCAGTGAGGCAGAGCTGCCGCAGAAACTGGCACCTGGAGCACATGTAGAGTCAATTGAACTCAATCCACTTGTACAGCTCTGCTCAGAGGGTGACACAGAAAATGGACAGCCACCACTTCAGAATGAAAATAAGCCTGCAATAAGTATGCAAGTGGTACACTTTAGACAGGCATATCTGAAGCCTGCAATTAAAATAATTAGTTTCTCTGAAGAAGGGCTCGAAGGCTATATAATAGCTACAGTTTTCGTCTGTTGGATTTTTGACAGCTAAATACCATTGCAGCGCTGAAAAGTGTGGAAAACTACAGTCATCTTATCTGAGAGGCCTAACAGAAGTTTGTTGGAAAATTACATTTACTTTTAATTCCATTTTTCCCCCCATAAAGTCTTTGAAGGCCAGTATACATACAAAATTGGGAAGGCCAGTATACATACAAAATTGGTGGGACGTACTTAATATATTAGTGTAAGATTCACTAGCTAATATCTGGAACAAAAAATTAGGAAATAACTATATCTAATTTGAGAAAATATATGTTAAAATGTATTATTATGTTTTGGGTAAGTGTCCAGGTACTTGTTTGTGGTTTGTTTTGGTTACCCCAAAATGTCTGAATTGCTATGGCGTCTGAGTGTGCTTACATTTTCAGAGATTTTGTTATTCTGCTGAAATCACTGAATGTCTCCTCTTTCTGAAACTCAACACTCTTTGTTCATAATCTCTCATTAATTCATCAGTGTAAATATGATATTTTCTTTTGCATAGATAGAAGCCAACTTGTTAAAGTCAGGAAACAGAAAATAATGTACTAATGATGAGATGAGAATTATGTCTGTGTGCCTAGAAGAATTATTTTTAGACAATAAAATAGAATCTGTTAAACATTCCAAAACAAAAAGATTTGTGGTTTTAAACAAGAACAAATTTTGCAAAATACTAGAAATAAATTTTCCTTTTTGCAAAATAGGTATTTTAAATCCAGATTTTTTATTTAAAAGAAAAATCACTACCAGTTAATTATATATTTTTGAAACATAGTTATCACTAATGCATATATTTTAAGAATACTAGGCAAGGTAAAAGCAAGCTTTGACAATTAATTTCATCTCATTAGGATGATATATAATGAGTTTGAATGGAGAGTATTCTCTGAGCACTTGGCTCAAATATTTCCTTAAAGTAAACATCTACACTTAGGAACAAGTAGTAACTCTTCAAGGTCTTGTGGTGCTTTGGATGTGAGTTCTGCTGCTAACTGCAAGGTTAGCACCAGTCACTCCGAGGGCAAGAAACAGGGCTTTCTACTCCTATAAAGAGTTACAGTTTCAAAAACCCAACAGGACAATTCTTTCCTGGCCTACAGGGTCACTCTCAGTTAGCAGCGACTTGATGGCAGTGAACTTGGTTTGGAACAACTCTTCAAGGACTTGAGTTTCTAGGTTTTGAAAGGACTTGCCCCAAGTTTTCAGGGGAAATTAATCTGCGTAACTGAAACCAAACTAAATCCATTGGCATAAAGTTGATTCTGACTCATAGTGACCAAATATAGGTTTTCTGAGACTGTAGATCTTTACAGAGCCTCATGGAGAACCTGGTGGTCTGAACTGATGACTTTATGGTTAGGAGCCCAAAGGCTACCCATCCCACAGCACCATCATGGCAGATGGCAAATGTTTGGAGGTGGAGGTGGAGGTAGAGAAAGATCTATGTAAGTGGGGGAATGATGTTAAATAAACATAATTGTCTAGTCCTAAATCTCCTTGATTCTCAGTAAAACCCTAATAATAGAGAAATATGTTATTAAGTTACTATACACACAGAATAGAGTGGATAGGAGGATAAACGGGGGAAATGTAAGATAAGAAGAAGAGGGGAAAACAATTGCAAGATAACATGAAGATTGGAAGTGATTTCCTGTAGACTTGAGGAGTTGTTGATGCTTTAACATTACTTAAGGTTTGCTAATATAGGCCAAGATTAATGTCCTGTTGTTTTGTTTGTGTGTTTTCTTTTGCTTACTTCGCCTTTCTCCTTAAACAGGAGAATTTGGGAACACTTACCCTTCTGATACTTTGGATAATATGGGCACTTTTTCATGGATCTAAAACCTGTAGCACGCACGGTGGATATTGTACAGGGCGACAACAAGGAGGACGGTCCTCAGCATGATGGGCTGACACCGCAGCTACAACAACAAGCTAAAACTTAAAGCAACGGTGAGGCTGGAGCAGGGCATGGTGGTGTATGTTCCTGCTGTACATAGGCTCGATGTAAAGGTCCCTAACAGCAATATAAGCCTGCAATCAATTCTCATGTCCTGACAGCACCTCCAATAGTCCTTCATGCCCCTAGCTGAGTTTTTGTTAGCTGTCATCTCCTCTTTTTCTACTCATACTGATCGCATGTACAACGGAAGGAAACGCTTCCTGTTTCTCCATCCTCCTCACCATCGGGGCTGTGTTTGAGCCCATGGCTGCAGCCGCCATGTCAATCTACTTTGCGGGGGGTCTTTCTCTATTTTGCTGACTTTCCGCTTTACTGAGCATGCTGTACTTCTCCAGCACTGTCCCATGCTGATATCCATCCAAAGTACATGAGATGAAGTCTTGCCCTGCTGGCTTCAAAGGAGCATTTTGGTTACACTTCTTCTTCAATGAAAGATGTGTTCCTTCCGCTGGTCGTGCCCAGCACTTCCAATATCTGTATAACTCTGTGATACAAGGGCAACGGTTCTCCTGCCATCCTCAGTCCTGGTCCAGCCTGTGTACGGAAGTTCACCACACTTGACATTCCTACTTTGCTTCACTGCCAAATGATTGATTCAATATTTTCTTTAGGCTTGTGTTGTACATTGTTAATAATCTCTGTCATGCAATTTTAAACTATATTTGTTGTCATTTGGCTACTAATAGATGTCCCTGACATATGTACAATAACTCAAAGGCCAGGGCCAGGTGTTATTAGTTATGCAACCAGAAATTCATATAGTAGGCAGAAAAAAATGTGAAGAATGAGAAAATAATAATTTTGTATACCAATTAATTTTTCTTTGAGAATTAACACTGCAAGTATTTCTAGAGGCTATAAACATATATGGTAAACTGATGAATAATCCTGTCACAAGTGAAAGTGAATAACATTGCCCATTATAAAATCCCTCATTTTGGTTCTAATTTAAACTATAGAATATTCTAGTAATATTAAGTAGGAAAGGCTGTTTTCTATGAGAAAGTTGAGAAAATAACTTGCCTGACTTGAGTGGAATAGCTGGGAATGTCACAGGGATGGGGAACCCAAATCAGTATGATCACTTGGCAACATCTCACAGATGCAGCTGCAGAGTCTGGGGTGAAGAGATCTTTGTTGTTGCTGAATGCCTTGAGGGGTGCATACAAAATATGGTTTTAATGGCTTGTACTGACTTTGATATGGCCTACAGTTTTCCTGCAAATGTTCTATGTAAATGTGTTTGTTATGCCTAAGTTCTTTTGTCCTTACTCTATCACAGGTAGTGTTGCAGAGAGAGGGCTTTCTCAGTTACATATTTACAATATGATGATCACCTTTTTAAAACATGACCCCAGGACACATTTGTCAAAGGATTGAATTTTATGTATTATTTTCCTATTCATTAATTTGCTCTGAATGTCTTATCTCTCGATAGCCCACCTTTTTTGCATAGTTGACTGCAAATGAAGTGAAAGCATGACCTCAACAGGAAGGGAGGTGGTCTTGTTACCACCACTTACAAATGTAGTCTATCCTAGTTAAGTTTTATCTTATATGACTTCGTAACTGCTCAACAGAAAATGTCTTCTTTTTCAAGAGACTTATCACTGACTTTGGAATTTGACACATGCGGTCTACTATTGTGCGCCTTAAGGACTCCTCTATCTCTCACATTTGCATTAGAACTACTTAGAGAGATGGTTACAAGTGTAACGTTTCAATCTTCATCTATTAAACTCTAAATTGAAGTATTAGAGCTTAAGTCACAGACTGTGAATATTTAAGAAGCTTCTTAGTGACTTTACATCAGGTAACTGGCATGAGTCTAATAAATACCTTTATTTGCCAATTGCTTACAATAAAGCTTTTATCATTTATTTTCATTATATAAGTGACTATAAAATTGTCTTAAATTAATAAAAGTGTACAAACTATTTTGACATATATTTTTAAAATGAAAATGATAGATTAGGAAAGAAAACTACAAATTTAAGTAATAACATTTTCATATTAAATTTTAAATATTTTAACTATCCGGCAGCACAAAGCTCCTAGTGTTTCTGGTGTATAGAATGAAACTTTAGCATCAGATGAGACTGATAAAACACCCCACAGATAGAGGTTTTTCTTTTGATCCCATGGATAACTCCTTCATCATATCTCCTAGGCTACCAACCAGTTCATTTGTTTTACTCTATGGATTGTGTGTTGTTGTGATGCTGAGAGATATATTACTGGGATTTCAAATGCCAGCCCCATCACTCAAGATGAACTGATTTTGGCAGCGTTTC
>NW_022111324.1:39383437-39384867 GCF_000313985.2 Echinops telfairi | reverse complement strand
TTCAAGATCTATCTTACATCACTGTCCATTCTGTCTGGAGAATTCCATTTGTATGTCACCTTGGGGTTTTGAATGTAAATATTTGCTATGACTAAGTCATGGGTCTTTGGGGATGTGGCTTATTTATAAGGGTTGCTGTAGAAAAGTGACCTTTTTCTCTTGACATTCTTCTTTCCCCGGCACTGTGTCTGCACCCCATGTGGCCTGCTGAGAGTGGAAGTTGTTGGTATCCTTCCATGTTCTCAGCCCTGGATTCACTCCTCACTATGCCTACTGGCCTGTGATATCTCAGGTTCCTACTTAATTTCCTGCTATATGTCTGGCAGTTCCCTGAGTCTGGAAGAGCTTCCAGCTAGCATCTGACCCATGACTTGAATTGTACTGGACTGGCCTGCTTCCTTGAAAGATCGATCAATAGATAGATAGATGATAGATAGATAGATAGATAGATAGATAGATAGATAGATAGATGATAGATATAGATAGATAGACATAGATGATATAGATATATATTGTTAAAGAGTTATTTTTTATAAATATGTTGCTAGAGCAACCTCCTAACAAATCATAAATCACAACTCAACTGAACAAAATGTTTCCAAAAAGTGCTAGCAAGTACAAAATGTGGATATTTCTTAGAATCCCTGTGCTGCTCAAACAATCTTAGAAATTACGTAGTATCCTTTGTACCATATTCTATTTGTCTAAGCAATTATGAATGTGCCTAACCTCACGGGAATGGGATATTGACCTTTTAATGGGAGAAGGGTTAAGAGAATTAGAAGCTATATTTGAAAACAACCACAGTTGCATGTTTAACTCATTTTGCTTTTACTGCATGAATTAGTAGGTTGTAGATTTTCTTTAAAATTATCGACTTCATTGATTAAGATTCAAAGACAAGGACAAGTATAACAGGTAGAGGGAAGTAGAAATATTAGAAATTCCATTAAAATAAAAATTTAAAATTATATATAATGAATGTAAACTCAGGTAATAGCTTTGTTACTATTGATATACACATGTAGATATATCATGTAGGTGATCCTTAGTGCTACCTCATGGAATTCTAATGTAAACCATAAAAAAGGAAATATCTAAACTACTGAAAACTGTAGCTAATTAGTCATTCAATCACAGCTTCTGCTTCTGTTATGTTATTCTTAGTGGATCAAATTAATATAGTTGTGGCAATTGTTATACAAGTAGAGTCAAATTAAATGATTTTTCTCCGTGGTTGTCCACATAAGACATTATTTCAGCCTTGCAGTTGACTGCTGATTAAGCCGCGTGTCTGGGTAAATCAGTGCTGTTTAGCAAGAAATAGGTTGGTACATTACACTCCACCCGTAGCAAGAATTAATAAGACAACTTACATAATGCAATCACATTTATTTTGTATACAACTAATTTAGAAGGATAGATAGATA
>NW_022111324.1:39382178-39383337 GCF_000313985.2 Echinops telfairi | reverse complement strand
AGAGATTCAAACTATATGTGAAGTAAGGTTCTTCATGGTTTGGGTGATTGTATTCATAAAATAATGTAGCACAGGGTTACATTTCCATGCTTTTAAAATAAAGAGACCATGAAAAATAGCAATAGCAAATTCTAAAATTGAGTTGTTAATGCATCATAAAAAAATCTCAATAACTAGATTTATTCCCATCTATATTGATATGTAGACATGTGATTCTTTTTAAAAATTAAAATAATAATTTTCAATTGAGTTCACAGAGTTATAGAAATGCTTAGAAATTATATTATTACTAATTTACTTCTATTGTATGAAAAGTGCTAGATAATTTTCAATGTGCTATATATATATGAACATCTATTTTCCGGAGCTAGCATGGCCTTAACAAAGTGGAATATAATTTAAATATTCAATAATAAAGTTTGCAAAATTAATTCATTTTTAATTTAAAAAGGCTCATTCAGGTCACTTACATTCATTTTAAAGTTGATTTTCCAAAAAATATGATAATAAAAGGATTATTGAATACAAATGAAAAATATAGATTTTGATTAAATAAATTGAAACCCAGAGGTATCATACCTCATCTATCATTGTATTTCTGTTTCGGCTTTTACTGTCTGTGAACTTTTAGCTACCTGGGTATATGAAAATTCAGGTTTGTCAAAATTGGCAATCTAAACTCTCTGTGATTCTGTTGTTCATGATTGGTGGTTTCAAGTCAATCCCAATCACTGGTGACCCCACATGTAGTAGTAGGACTGCTTCACGGGGTTTGAGAGAGAGTCCCCTTGCACAAGCAGAACACATTGCCTGTTGTCCTCAGCTGGTTGAACTGTCACCCCCTCAGCGAGTCAGTGAGCATTCGCTGTTTGTGCAACCCGCAGATTCTTATCTGCACCCACAGTTCTTTGCGCCTGAGACTAGTCAGTCTTTCTCAGAACCTGATTTATTAAAAAAAAAATCAGCAGTACAAAAGCTTGACAAATTTTATATTAATAGTCTTTGCAATCTTCTTCCTTTAGCTCACTTTTTCCACTTGGCAGTGCACTGCAGCTTTTCAGTATTTAAAAATTCAATTAGCACTATTTATTTATTCGGATTGTCACAATTTTCACCTTCTAAAACTAACGAGAACTTTGAGCTACTTCCTTGCAGGTTT
>NW_022111324.1:39379089-39380641 GCF_000313985.2 Echinops telfairi | reverse complement strand
CCCTAGAGCCAGTATGATTTGTATTTGATGACAAATATGCAATTAATTTTATTTTTTGTCATGAATTTTCCACTGGGAGAAGAAATATCTTTTTTTCCCACTTAATTTGTAAGTTCTTAAAGTATAACTTTCACATGAAAAGCATTTTTTTAATAGCAAAGTATTAACATGTTCAAAGCATTATCTTTTAACAATTCAATGGCTAATTATTCTCTTTTCACAGATGTGAAAATGAGATTCAGATAAACATGGGTCTAAGACTATATTTTCAATGTGAGATATTTGCCTTTAGAATGTAAAATGAGTTTCTCTGTGTGACAGCTACCTCTGAACTTTAGATGTATAAGGTGGTTATTTTTTAAAAAGTAAAAAAAAAAGGAGAGTAGCTAATCAAGGTCCTTATTTGTAAGCAGTGAAAATTGATACTGCTTGAGTGCTGTTAATGGAGCTTAAATTCTGAACCCTTGGTTTGCAGAAGACTATGGATGGTTGGCTTGAACATGAAAATAATTGTGGGGATGGTGCGGGATCCAGCAGTGTTCACTCTGTTGTATACATTGCTGTGAGGAGGCAGAGCCCACTCTGTGGCATCTAACAGCAACAACATGGATACGAGTGGATGGTGGACAATTACTTGCAGAATCCCCAAGTAGATTCATCCTCCATTGATTTCTTTCTGAACATCAACCTGGAAGGTGAAGAGTTTTCTCTTAGGCAGAGTGCATTGAAAATGAGATTACTACCATTTCCCTAACCATCCTGGTTGGAGCAGCCTCACTTAGGGACTTGCCTGGGTAAGTTTTTGTGATGGAGCTTGGGGTATTAGGATCACACGGTCATAAATTGTGTCTTGACTGCCTTAGTCCAATGTCCATGGACCTGTCTTGTAAGCACTTCTGTCTAACATAATATACGTGCCACAATCCTCGCAATTGGTCCAATAGGAAATATCGTGGTAAATGGAGAAAAGGTCTAAGTCTTCAAGGATTTGTCATTCTTGTATCCACAATCGATTGGCATGGAAACAGTAATCAAGAGATCAAAAGATATGTTTCATTGGGTAAATCTGCTGGACAAGACCCTTTCTAGAGTAATGAAAGTTAAGGAAGTTAAGGCACACACAAAGGTGTGCCTGACCCAGGGTGTGGTATTTTCAATTGCCTCATATAGAAGTGAAAGATGGGCATTAAATTAGGAAGACCTAAGAAGAATCAATGTATTGGAATTGTAACGGCAAAGAATATTAAAAGTACCATAGGGTGCCAAAAGCTCAAACAAATCTCTCTCAGAAGTACAGGTAGTGAGTTCTCCTTAGAGGCGAAAAAGAGCAAGAATTTGTCTTACATACTTTCACCATGTTGCCAGGAGAGTTTAGTCCACGGAGAAGGACATCATGCTTGGCAAAATGGAGAAGCAGCAAAACAGAGGAAGGCCCTCAAGGAGATGGGTTCACACAGTGGCTACAACAACGGGCTTAAGCACAGGGACACCTATGATGATGGTTCAGAACCAGGCGGTGCTTCATTCTGTTGTACAGAGGTTGCTATGTGCT
>NW_022111324.1:39367170-39377805 GCF_000313985.2 Echinops telfairi | reverse complement strand
GGAGTGACTGGTGGTTGGGAACTGCTGACCTTTCAATCAACAGCTCAATGAATAGTCTACTTTGTTAAGTCTTGCAGAGCAAGCTCTACTCAAAGATGAAACAAGGCTCCACAGACGATTTCCTTTAAGAAGCTCCAGGGCACCTACAATCCAAGTGAACCATGCCTCATGGAATAAAACTCTAAAACTCTCACTGTCTTTGTTGTACTGGCATAGCCTGAACACAAAACCGATCAGCATAGCTAGAAATGTTGTAGAGTACGTATGTGCATTTTGTTATCTTATTGTGGGGAATAAATATCCGTGGTGGCATGAGAGTGAAGCACTTGATGGCAGTTCGAATTTACCAGCAACTCCATGGGAGAAAAGACTGGCAATTTGTTCCCATTAAGGTTATTATTGGTATTTTTTTAAATGTCTTAGAGTTGGTTCCAAATCATAGCAATCCTATGCACAATAGAAAAAAAGCAACAAAATTCTTCTCAGCCTTTTGCCAAACTCATAATCTGTGCCGTGTTTAAGCTCATTGACACTCTCATTGTGTCAATTCATCTCCTTAATGGTTTTCTTACTTTTATCCAATCCTCTCCTGTACCAAGTATAATGAACTTCTCCAGACACTGGTCCGTCACAATAACAGGTCTAATGTACACGGCACGAAGGCCAGCTGTTCTCACTTCTAAGTAGCATTCTGGTGTATTAGAGCTTAAGTCCTGAACATTAAGTTTGCAGAAGGTCATGGTTTACTGGAAACCGTAAATCAATTTGAGTCTTCACATAAACCCCTCAGCCTCCCATGAATACTTTTTGACTATTTAACCAGCTCTATGAAAAGCCTAACCCTCAGGCAGAGTACATTAGAGTGTAGATTACTACCACATCCAAAGTTAGCCCAGAGAGCGATGGTCTAGCCCCAGGTCTGAAAATTTTGGCTTGAGAGTCATATGAGGCTCTGTAGGGATGAACATGTAAAAGAGAAAAAATTTAAAGGATGTTATTCAAATAACAGTGATTTTAAAACTAAAATATATTTATGGCTCTCAAATAATTTTTAATTGTTGTGAGGGACAGGATCGGCTCTTCCATCTCGGAAGTCTATGGACCCTTGGCTTTCCCTTAGGGACTTGTCTGAGTGTTCCCTTGGCACTGCGGTACTAGGTAGGGTCACAAAGTCATGAGTCATATCCTGGCTGCCTTGTGTGGAAAGCTCCTGAGCCAATCTTGTAAGCTCTTCTATTTGGAGTAATGCATACGTCCCAGTCATGATCCCATTCCCACTCTTGCATTCCAACCTGAAACTGGGATGTGTTCATATCCCACTAATTATGCTTTTGTGACAGTTTCCCTTGCACTGCCATCTCCTATTTAAATGATAAGCTTTCTGTAAATCCATGTATACCATTATGGCAATATGTTGATAGTTTCCTCCTCCACAATACTGGTTGTACTTCTTCCCAAATAGATGTGTTCCTTTCTCTGGTCATTGCTAATACAGTCAATATTGTTCACCAATACCATAATTCAAATCCACCAATTATTCTCAGTTCTTCCCTAATCATCACCCAGTTTTCCCATACATGTGGGAATGATTGAGAATACCATGACTTGGGCCAGGGACTCCTTAGTCTTGAAACTGACATCTTTGCTTTAACACTATCAATAGTTATTTTTGTTTGCTTGTTTGTTTTCGCCTTTAGTAGATTAGCTCTAGGCCAGCAGTTCTCAACCTGTGGATCATGACCCCTGGATTGAACGACCCTTT
Source organism: Echinops telfairi (assembly GCF_000313985.2). Lineage (NCBI taxonomy): Eukaryota > Metazoa > Chordata > Mammalia > Afrosoricida > Tenrecidae > Echinops > Echinops telfairi. The sequence continues at coordinate 39,376,043 of NW_022111324.1, read as the reverse complement.
CACAGGGGTCACCTAAGACCATAGGAAAGCACATATTTCTGATAGTTTTAGAAAGTGCGACACCGCTCCTCTATCTTTCTCCAGACGGTTCTGCCTACATGCAGATATGCCCACATAAGAGTACCCAGCGTGATGACATCAATGTACTAACCCCATCACATATACTCTATACAAACACAGGTGTATGTGACAGGGTTGGTGCCATTATATACTTTTGTGGACCAGTCACACATGTGTAGAGAGCAGCTACTGTGTAGAGAGCAAGTACTGTGTAGAAAGCAGCTTCTATGTTGAAAGAAGCTACTCTGTTAAAAACAGCTACTGTGTTGAAAGCAGCAGTATGGGAGATAAAACAACACTTCATAAACTATAATTACTGGGTAAATGCAAAATCATGTACTATAAAATCAACTACTGCAAATATATATATAGATATATATATATACCATGGGAACTTAATCTGGATGCCGACTGGTAAATCATAGGAAACTTTCATGAGCTGTATTGACTGAACTATGCCATGTATCATCTTTTGTATTATTAAAACTATTGCTATATATTATTTTCATTAGCAAACCATCCAATGGCAATGGATCATGTAGAGAAGAATGTTAAGAAAAGAAAATATAGTGAGGATTTTTACAGTATGATTTTACCTCAATAGTTACAGCAGGAATTGAGAAACTACAATGTGTTATTTGTTGTGAAGTTCAATCAGCCGAATCTATGAACAAACTAAAATGTCATTTCGATAGCAAGCATGTGAGCTTTTCCAGCAAGGATACCAACTACTGTATTTTAGCAGCAAAGCTGATGGACTCAAGGAAACCAAACTTAACACTGGTGGCACATACCACAAACAAAACGGAGCAGTCATTGAAGCTTCACATTTGGTGGCACTCAGAATCGCCAGAGCTATGAAACCTCATACCATTGCTGAGGATTTACTTTTGCCAGTTGCCAAAGACATTGAGTTATGATTGGAGACAAATTTGTTATGAAATTTAGTGCAATTTCCTTATCTAACAACATTGTCCACAGAAGAATAGATGGCATGTCTGCTGATATTCTTGATCTGGTAATACAGGATATTAAATCTGCTCCACTCCAACATTTAGCATCCAGCTTGATGAATCTACAAACGTTGCAAACTCTTCACAGTTACTGGTTTACGTGAGGTATATTAATGATGGCAACTTTAAATATGAGTTTCTTTTTGCAAGTCTCTTGAAATGACAATTACTGCACATGATTTAGTTGGCACAGTTGGTTTATTTCTGAAAGAACACAAGATCTCTTGGGAAAAGGTTGTGAGCTTGCACAGATGGTGCCCCAGCTATGCTAGGATGTCGATCTGGATTTCAACGTTTGGTACTGAATGAGTCCCCAAAAGTCATCAGAACTCACTGTATGACTGTGGCAAACATTAGCAATGAAGACACTGCCACAAGAGTTACAAGAAGTAATGAAAAGCATCATAAATTCTGTTAATTTTGTAAAGGTGAGCACGTTAAACAGTCGACTGTTTTTGAGACTCTGCGATGAGTTTAATGCGCCAAATCATGCTCTGCTACTTCACACTGAACTGAGATGGTTGTTGAGAGGAAACGTTTTAAAACATGTTTTTGAGCTTCATGATGAACTCATAATGCTTTTTAAGCAGAAAGCAAGACTGCAGTTTAAAGCACTTTTCAGCAATAAAAGTGAACTGCAGAAAATAGCTTAGTTGGCTGACATATTTGTCATCTTGAATGAGTTAAATTGATCATTGCAAGGACCAAATGCAACACACCTTGATTTGTCTGAAAAGATCCAATCATTCTAAATGAAACTTCAGCTTTGGCAAAAAAAAAAAAAATTGGATGAAAATAAAATTTTCATGTTGCCTACCTTATCTGCTTTCATTGAGGAACACAACATTGAACGAGATGAAAGGATTATGATGATAATTTCTGTGAAAGAGCACTTGCACATGCTTGAAGATGAAATTTCATCATGCTTTCCAAATCTACCTGACACCCCATTTCCACTTGCCTGAAGCCCATTCACAGTCAAAGTGGAAGATATTCCTGAGACAGCACAAGAGGAGTTCATGGAACTTATTAACAGCAATGCTGTTTTCAGCAAGAGCTGATTTCTCTACAATGCCAGTTAAAAAATTCTGCATCAAGTATTTACATTTAGGCTGTGTTGTACCTTCTTCCATTTCCAACAACATATCTTTGTGAAACAGGGTTTTCCAGCTTATTGGCTATCAACTCTAAGTACAGAAATAGACTTGTTGTGGAAGATGATTTTCATTGTGCTCTTGCAAAGACGGCCCCCAAAATTTCTGATCTGGTGAGAAAGAAGCTATCTCAACCTTTGCACTGACGTTGGCTTTTTATGCATACTGTTGCAGAATGTAGCACTATAGTTTACTGTTGTTATATTAAGACTGTTACCCATGCTACATCATGCATCAGGACAAAAGTTCATTAATTTACATTTAGAAATAAATATTTCACAATATATAATTATATATTGTTTTACAATTAATCACTATACTTTAATTAGGTTCAATTTGTAACAATGAAAATCCATCCTGCATATCAGACATTTACGTTATGATCCATAACAGTAGCAAAATTACAGTTATGAAGTAGCAACAAAAATAATTTTATGATTAGGGATCACCACAACATGAGGAACTGTTTAAAGGATTGCAGCATTAGGAAGGTTGAGAACTTAGGCTTTAGGTTTTTATAGTTCTCATTTTTTAGATTAAGAGCTTTTTCTTAGTTTACAAGAATGTAAGGCTAGCTTGACTGCAGAAGAAAAATTCAGTGACACTCATATATGTAAGAGAGAGTGTTATACAAGATGTAATTTGTTATCAAGCAAACATCCCAGCCCAGTCCAAAACAAGTCCTTAAATATAACACAAGTCCTTCAATCTGATACTTGTCCGTAAATCCCTCATCAGACTCCCACAGCCACATGGAATGATGCAGAATGCAGAGAGATCACAGGCCGGCATGTGTAGAGTTGTGTAGAACCAATGGTGGAATCGCTGGCAGCTCCCATTGGGACTTAGTGGCATGAAGGTGAAGGCAGAGAATGTGGGGAAGCCAGCGATTCCCAAGACCCTCCTTATGAGGAAGTCACACCCACAAGGTGGAATCATCAGGGTGTGACCTGATTGACAGGTTAGATTCTACCACTACACTTCAAGTTGACATGAAACTATGTAACTACCACACCAATTTTGCAGATAATATAATTTTGAGTGGATGTTACTTTTTCACACATTTTACACCTATTGTTATAATTGAATACTTTTTCTCAGTCTGTTAATATTTGTATAGTAGTTAATATTTAATTAAATATTAATTAATATTTTTATAATATTTGATTGAATTAAATTGATTTTCAAATATTGAACTCTCCTTGAATTCCTGACAAAAACTCTCTTGGTTATGGTGTATTATTGCTTTTATTTTTAATTTTAATTTAGTCACTTGTTGAGGGATTCTATATTTATCACAATACATTAAACCTGTCCAAAAACATACATGGTTTTTATTGCAATGCCCTGGTGGCACCATTCTATTATATGGTCACTCTAAATTGACATTCAACTCTTTGCAATGATTTTGGTTTCATTTATTTGTTTTGTATACTATTAACCTATGCTAGCCTTATAAAATGAAATGAAAAATATTGTTTCTTGTTACATATTTAGAAGACATGTCGATACTGTCATTAATTCTTCCTAAACTATATGATCTAAATCACCAGTGAATCCTTCTAGTCCTTACACTTTCTTTCTTCCTTGTTCAAGAGATTTTACCTACAACTTTTATCATATTTTTATTTTTATTTATTTTTTTGCTTATTTAAGAGCCTTGATCAAAGTAGTTAAAGTGCTTGACTGCTAGCCAACAGGTTTGCAGTGTGACTCCAGCAGCTGTTCTTAGAAGGAAAGTGCAGTAGTCTGCTGTCATAAACATGTACAGCCTTGGAAACCGCTTAGGGCAGCTCTATTCTGTCCAGTATTTGACTTGATGTCACTAGCTACTCAGATTACCTAATTCTTCTTGCATCGATTTTGGTAGTTTGTGTTGCAAAGTTTTATAGGTAATATTATTTTAAATCTCACAATATCATTTTAATGCCTGGTGGGACAGTCTGATAATCTTAGTGATTTAAAAAAATGTTTAATATCTTCTTTCTAAAAAAAACAAACTAGCAAACCAGAGGAAAACTCATTTCAAAGATTTATTTTTCTGTTATCAATTGAATTGATGTCTTCTAGTATTTTCTTACTTTTGCTTGCTTTACGTTTAGTTTAGTTCTAACACACACATATAATTCATTAAGGTACAACCTTGAACTTTTAATTTGAAATCTTTCTTTTCTAATATTATCATATAATGTTTATTTGTCTGTGTTTTAAGTACATTCTTCAAAATTAGTTGAGTTGTATTGGTCTTTACATTTATTTCAAAATATTCTCTATTTTTATTGAAATGTCAGCTATGGACACAGGATTACTTAGTAGCATGTTTATTTCTTTTACAATAATTGTAGAATCTTCCAACTATCCTTTAATATTTTATTAATATCCTTATTCTATATTTAATTATGTTATCTTCAGAATACATAATATGACTAGTATCATTATTTTACACTTAACAATATTTGTTCTGTGGCCCATACTGTGGCCCCTTTTGGTAGATTTAAGGCATTGCTCAATCATGTGGATCAGCTCTTTGTTCTGCAAAATGTTTTCAGGTAATGAGTAATTTCTGGTATGTGGACCTCCAGTTCATGAAATGTCAGTGGCTTCTAATAATCCCCGTGTAATCAAATTCCCCTTAGAATCTATTAAGTACCTTGTGGAGGCAGTGATGCCTTCAATTGAAAATGACTGCTTTAAACACATAATGTATGAGAGTGATTTCATACATTTGTTATTTCATATTATGTCATTTGGATTTGCTTTTTTCTTAATCTTATTTTAACCATGTGCAGTATAGTTATAGAAATCCATTCATTTGACCTTCATTTTCTCTTTGGTGACTTTAATGGCACAAATAAATTTTTTAAAAATTTACTTATGAGTGAATTGTTATTTTGTCTCTTTTCTCTGCCTCTCCCTGTGTGTGTATACACAAGTACATGTTAACTGTTATCGCAATAGAATATTATGAATTTTCTTGCATCATATTTACTTATATCAGCAGAATAAATAATGACTGCAGAAACATTAGAGAAAAAAATCCCTTATATTTGTCATTTTATTTGTGGTGCCATTGATGTAGGTTCCTTAAAGAAAATCACTTTTGAATTGAGCAAGGGGCTCTTGCCTGGTAGTGGTGTGCAAACTGTGAACTATTTGATAATCGCTTAATAATGATAGCTTTGGAGGTAGCAATTTAGACCAGCTGCACTGGACTGGCTTGACCCATCATTATTTCTGTCCTGTGAAATAAGCTGTCATTATGGTTCACAGAAGCACATTTCTCTCTTTTCAGAACTAGAACAGTTTACCTGGGACAACCAACCAGGGGGAAGGCTACTATATAGACATTCTTTTTTTCAGCAAGGACAGCTTGATATAAATAATGTTATTATTGCATGTGGAAAAGCCATTTTTCCTAGGTGTCTGTCCAACCAAAGATGTTGCCATGTCTTTCCAGATGCTGATGACAATCGTCTGAGAAATCAGCAAAAGCACATCTGCAGCTGAGAGCATATCCCTACATGACGTGTTTCAGCACCTTTGCACCATAGAAGAGTCACTAATAACCCACAGATTTTAATCTTTAAGTTTCTCATATGAGGTTCTCATATGATGATGGTGAGTAAAGAATATATACATATCTAAGGCTGCAAAGTTATAGAAAACAAATGTAAAAATTGTTAACCTATTATTTCTTGACATATTCTCCATAAAGGTGTATCCACTTCTGAATGTAGTTTCTGTGTCTCTAATCCTTCCTGGAAACAAAACCCAAGACTCCTATTTTTGATTTACACTGCATCAAAATAGCAATTTGAACCTGTTGATGGGACTCAAAATCAAGTTCCTTTTCAATGTTCCTTGAGCCTTGGTGGGCGTGGGCAGGAGTCTGAGAGGCAAGATCAGGACAGAAGGGTGTGGGGGAAAGGTTTCCGGACGAAATTCTGGTGGCGAGCTCTTGTTACCATCAAAGAATGAGGAGGTGCTGCTCTCACCACTAACCTCAGATGTCGAACTTTGTTAGTGGAATTCTGGCAAATGGTTTTCCAGTTATTTTTCTAGGACATTATTCTTTCCACAAAGGACACATTTTTGAGTCAGTGTTAGCATCATTATTTAAGCTTTCTTGATATGTGCTATGAAATATGAAGTTAGTTTTAAGACTCGATGTAGGTTTCCAGCACATCACATTTTTGTACATCCTATGACTCCGTTCAGTGGAGATCTGAGTAGTGGAGATATAGCCCTGGCCTAAAGTCATCATACTCAGAGTTTTTTGTCTAAAATTTTGATATCTTCTTTCCCCGTGTTTTTCTGTTCAGATCAGAAGTGTATTGAGAGTTCTCCATCTGAAAATCTAACTGAACTTCTGCCCTGACGTCTCAGTGCTACTCATCTGTCTCTTTTCATCCACCCCACTTCAGAGCTTTGTCTTCAACTTGTAGTGTCAAACCTATCTGTCCATGTCATGAGCTAACACCAGATTTCCGCTCCACTAATTTCCATGGAACACAACACTACCACGACTATTTTGAAACCTACTTTTTACTATCATTCTAGTCAGCCCATCTAACATCTAGGTATATATTTATAGAATTTGTTTTGCCATTGGGTCATTCCTTTTCTATCTTCTTTTTGCAATATAAAATTTGTTTTACTTAATCAGAGTGAGATTTTTCTAATTCTATGCTAGTTTAGTGATGATAGCAGTGAGTCATTTGATCTCAGTGGGATCTAAAAGTCAGGGAGATTTTAGTGGGTTTTATTTAAAAACAAAAACTCAACTATTCTTTCATACAGAATTGCAGAATTTCACTGTCAGATGTTTCAATCATAAATATAATTCTTCTCTGGGCATTGCTCAGCAGATAGATATCTCCCTTAAGGGATACTTTCAGGTTTCCTCTCAAGCAACATGTTCTGCCTTTGCTGCTGTAATTGTTACTTTCCACCTATCACCCTCTATTCTTTCTTTGCTTGCTCGTTAGATGTAGCTACTCTCCAGATTTCCCATTACTTTCTTCTCTTTCTGCCCTCATGCATTTCCCCCTTTCTGGGGATTGACCTCTCTTTTGACTTTGAATACCACTGACCAGTAGGCAGTTTTTAGATCACTTGTTTAGCCCATTGCACTTCAAATGTTTAAGACTTCTTTAACTTACTGCTTGCTTGACAGCTGCACAGAAAAAACCCTAGGTTTCTCTCTTTTATGTCACTCGGCTCTGCTTCCTTAAATAAATTCCCTGCCATGCAGTCACTCATGAGATTTGCTAGGGAGCTATCTGTTACCCCACTATTTGTTTTCACCCATACTTTTACACATTTCTGATTTTGTATTTTATGTCTTCTTTTCATTTGATTAATTACTATATGTGGCATTTGTTCAATTACAACAGGCAATGACTTAGTTCAAACTTTTGCTTCCTCTTCACACACTGCTGCCATTGTTTACCAAAATGTGTCCCCTGCCTTCTACCCTAAAAGTTAACCATATGTCCTTCTCAGGGCTTCTAGGATAATCTTTAAAAAATCCAAGATTTACCATATTACTCTATTAGTTAAAAACTCTTTAGTGGACCAGAATTTATTATAGAACAAAGTCTAAACTTAGTATGACGTGCAAGGTTCTCCATTATTTGAATGTCCATTCTCACATAGACCATTTTCCCTAGCACTTCTCCCATCTCTTCCATTCCCACCTTGCCAAAATATTTACATCTCACCAAGGAATCATTACTCATATTTTTAGTGGCTTTTAAAGTTTTCCTTAATTAAAAATAATTATTTACTGGTCAGAAACCATTCATTCATCAGCAGAAACTTATTTGATATATTTCCTAAACTCCTCAATAAAAAGAATAATTTTATCTTTGTAATCATACTCTAATCTATATTTTATAGCACTATATATATATCTTTATTATCTTTAGTGTCCTACTCTATTTAGTCAAGTGAACTCTGTCAGCCTGTCAGCAATCATTAATAAGAAATACCTTTGAATAGTGGGTGAAGATTGCTTGGAAGCTATCTGTCTCCCTGTTATTTGTTTTCACCCATATTTTTACAAGTTTCTGATTTTATATTTTATGTCTTCTGTTCATCTTATTGATGACTATATGTTGCATTTCTTCAATCACAATGGGCAATGCCTTAATTCAAACTTTCACTTCCTCTTCACACCACTGCTGCCATAATAAACTAATGCCAATCAAACTCACGGTTAATTCCATTCATTGGTGATGATAATGATGGCGACTTTTACTTTCTCTTTCAATGTACAGAGACTGACACTCTTAATGGATTATAGAAGCAATATTTTATTATTTAATGATCACATTCATACATGAAACTGTTCTTCCTCTTCTTTAATTATGTCTACTATCAAAGGTTAAACTAATTTCCACAAGAAACTTGCAAGATACTTCATTAAAACTGCCTTCATGAGGTAGCTGTGTTGTTTTGGCTGTGTAATCTAGATAGCCATTAACCTCCCCGTGGTCTTGTGTAGGGATGTCTATATACCAGACTTATCATGAAGGCTCAAAAAGATAACTACACTTGAACTCCAATGTATAGTAGATATATGGTATACTTTGGGTTGACTCAGTCTCTCATTAATTTTATGTTACAGCCATATGAGCTGCCA
>NW_022111324.1:39357941-39366125 GCF_000313985.2 Echinops telfairi | reverse complement strand
ATAGCATACCATAGCAGAAAGTTTAGAGATTTGAGTTTATCCACAGGTATCTTGAAAGAAAGGCCTGCCAATTAAAACACACACACACACACACACACACACAAACCAGTCATTAAAAATATATGGAGTGTAGTTGGATTTTGACACATACAGTTGTTCATGAGTAGGAACTAATGTTGCAGCAATTGTATGAGGCAGTGGTGATGGCTGGATAATTTTCCATGGTCCAATTTTCCAATGTATAATGAAAGACAAGAATACAAATAATCTAAACAAAACAGTATTTTCTCCTTTGAATTCAGTGGTTTACATTTTTCCTCATGATAAATAGACTGTTCAGTCTGAGAAGTTTGTTTCACTTCACTGGAAAGCTGAGTGGTCCCTTTGCACTAGTGCTTTGAATCAAGTAAGCCACCGAGGTCCCTGGGCCCTAATACTGAGTTCTGACAGCTCCTTGAAAGCTTAATGAAGCTCAAGAATATTCATAACATTTCAAAGGAAGTCCCTTGACTATATTTACATTACTTATTCAAGACCATTTTTTTTAAGGGACTTATTTTTAGTGTTTGGAATTCCCTCTCTGCAGGGGGCACTGTCCTAGTGGGACATGAAGAGGTGAGAAGCAGCTCGCTTCCCCTGACAACCCCGCACTCCGTGCTGCAGCTTCACCACAAGAATCATAGTAGTTGATTCTGTTAGTGCCATCGAGCCAGTTCTGACTCATAGCAATCCTACATACTACAGAACAAGGTACATTTGCATGTTTTAAATATATGGATTATAGTTAGATGTCTTAAATGGTGTTTTTTTATGAGTATCAAATGTAAATCCCCCCCACTCTAATTGGTAAAGTAATGCTGCTGTTGCTAGTACTATTATCACAATTACCATTAAAACCTTGTATGTTTCTGTGTAGACACATACATGTGTCTATGTACAGCCTATGAATATTACCATTTGGATGTTGAGTAAGTGGAAACAAAGTGATTAGGCAAAATATTTGTATATGTGTGTGTGGATATATATAATCTTTCCTAAAGCAAGGAGAGATTCAGAAAACAGGTTAAAGAAATTTTCTTCTCCAATAAAACAACTGGTTATTATTATCAAAAATACTAGCAGAAAATCAGCTTACATCCTGATTGAAGGATGCAATCAGCTTTATTTACAGTGTGGTTTGTTGTATTGTCATTCTGCTAATCATGCCAATATATCTACATATTTTGTAAAATGACTGTGCTTTTGAAAAAGATGTGCTTTTGAAAAAGAGATGTGAAAACATTCCTAAAGTAGCCTGAATTAGTAAAGAGGAAGTTATATTAAATACTATTATTTTAAAAATTAGTATATACCTTATTGTTCAGTATAAAACTAAAAGTAGTGAAAAATAAGTTCACAGGGTTTAATCATCATGATTGAAGCATAAACCTTTTTCTTTTGAGCCATTGTCATTCTTCTTTGATTACAAATCATATTATGAAACACACCAACAACTAATTAACAGTTAAAAGCCTTTATTTATATTAAAAACAGTAATATTGCTTTCTGATGATATTGTCTAAATGGAAAGCAATATTATTAAATGAATATTATAATCTTAGTATCTATTAACGAAAGAACCCTGGTGCATGGTGGTTACGTGTTGGGCTCCTAACCGCAAGGTCAGTAGTTGAAAGCACCAGCCTCTCTCAGCAGACAGATCAGGCTTTTCACAACTGTGAACAGTGAGGGTCTCTGAGAAACCCAGGGCAGAGTCCTACCAAGTCCTTACGGAGTTACTATGAGTCCGCCTAGACCGTATGAAAGTAAATTTGGTTTTGTGAGTTTAGATCTACTAAAAAATGTAAACATGATCCCAATTCTACCTTACAAATCCGGCTGGACCAGAGGATGCACACTGGCACAGATAGGAACTGGAAACACAGGGAATCCAGGACAGATGAACCCCTCAGGACCAGTGGTAAGAGTGGTGATACCAGGAGGGTGGAGGGAACATGAGGAAGAAAGGGGGAACCGATTACAAGGATCTACATATAACCTCCCTGGGGCACGGACAGCGGAGAAGTGGGTGAAGGGAGACATTGGATGGAGTAAGATATGACAAAATAATAATAATTTATAAATTATCAAGGGTTCATGGGGGAAGGGGGAGCAGGGGGGAGAGGGAAAATGAGGGGCTGATACCAAGAGCTCAAGTAGAAAACAAATGTTTGAGAAGGATGATGGCAACATATGTACAAATGTGCTTGACACAATGGATGGATGTACAGATTTTGATAAGAGTTGTACGAGCCCCCAATAAAATGCTTTTTAAAAATTGTAAACACATCAACATTAAATTGGTTGTTTAGTATATTCATATTTAAAAGTTTTAAAAGGAATAGTTACCGTTAATATTACTTAAGTTGATGTCATAAAATTAAACTGAAATCATAGTTTTAAATTTCTAAATCCATGTTTGAGTATACTACTAAGTATATCTGTAAAACTGAAATAATGCAAACTATAATGCAATGTCATTTTGAAATTTCAAATATTTTCTTATGTTAAATTCAAATGTGTATTGCTTAAAGAGATAGCCAAGAAACAATGCCAAGTATTTATAGTATTTTCAAGTCACTTGAAAGGCATAATTTTGATTTCAGAAACAGTTTTTAGAGATTCCCTCACAGATAGTATAGGTTTATTAGAATTATCTATGTATTCAATAGACATTTTACACCTACGGTGTTCTAGCATTGTTCTAGAAAACTGTTTTATAAATGAAGAGAAAAATAGTTTCTGCCTCATACAGGGAACTATATATAGTCTATTACTTTGGTCCAGTTTTCTAATTAAGATAATAAACAGTTTGTAAGTAAGACTGTTGGTAGTTGTGTGGTGAAAAGAACAAAGTCTGTAAGAACAATGTCCTAAATTGTAAAAAAGAAGCTATTGTTGGCACGGTGGTTACGTTTTGGACTACAACCACAAGGTTAAAACCCAGCAGCCACGCCGTGGGAGGACATCGAGCCTGTCTGCTCCAGTACAAATGTACCCGTCATAAACCCTAGGGATCAAGTCTATTTTCTTCTTACAGAGTCTGTGTAGAGTTATTGTGAGTGTAAAATCATATGATGGTAGTGGGTTTGGGTTTTATAAATGGAAATGATAAACGCAATGACTATGTTCAATCTCATTTAATTTTACTCAAAATTGAACATATGACAAGAAATGTGAAAACATATTAATAATGATAAAATATATTATAGAAAACAAAGGCTAGAGCAGTGGTTCGCAACCTGTGGGTCGCAATCCCTTTGGGAGTTGAACGACACTTTCACAGGGGTCGCTTAAGACCATCGGAAAACACATATTTCTGATGGTCTTAGGAACCGAGACACCGCTCCTCTATCCGTCTCCAGGCGGGTCTGCCCACATGCAGATACGCTCACATACGAGTACCCAGTGTGAAGACTGTTACCCATGCTACACATGCTTCAAGACAAAATTTCGTTTATTTGTAATTAAAAATAAATATTTCACAATCTATAGTTACATATTGTTTTTGTGAATAATCATTATGCTTTAATGATGTTCGATCTGTAACAATGGAAATACATCCTGCTTATGAGATATTTACATTATGATTCACAACAGTAGCAAAATTACATTGATGAAGTAGCAACGAAATTAATTTTATGGTTGGGGGTCACCACAACATGAGCAACTCTATTGAAGGATGATGGTATTAGGAAGGCTGAGAACCCCTGGGCTAGAGGAAGATGTAATATTAGATAAGCAGGGAAGAGAAGTGTGATTTAGAATAAAGCTTCATTCCAGATATCTTATGAAAGAAAAACGGACCCTAAAAGAAGAGTGTGCAAGTCCTTGTCAGAAGACAGAATGAAAACTCAAATCTCGTGTATCCATAATCTAACCTTTTCATTGAGTTGGTTCTTTGGACAATGACTGCTAGATTCCAGCTCCTCATAGTCTATATTGTTTGGTTATAATGATATTAATATTTCTGGCAATTTCCATTGTGTTCTCTGTATAGCAACTCTCTCAGAACAGAGACTGATTTTTTTTTTGTCAACACAATAAAAGAAATGAAGAGACGTGGTTGAAAAGAAAGTAATAATAACTATCATTGATTCAGTGAGACTCCTTGTGAAACTAACTGTAAATTGATTTCTAAACAATTTTACTATTTCAATATTATAAATATAAATATATTTACTATAAAATTTCAAATGATTATTTAGTGATTAATAAATTGCATATCACATAGTGTTTGTTCAGATTTTGTGAAAGTCTATTGATAAATAGTTTTTATAATTGAAGGTAAAATATATAGAATTAAATCATTTACAATATTGTTCTCATAGAACTCTAGGAAGCATACAAAAATGTGAAAAAATATATAAAATAGAACATTCACAATTTTTTAATCTGATGAAAACTACGTTATCAAGTATAATTTAATCTTCAACTATAGTAAATTCTTGATCAGCTGGTCTTGCGTAGAGATGTCATGGTTAGATGCAGTCAAATTAATTTTAACTCACAACAACCCTATGAACAACAGAAGGAAACGCCCCCGGAGCTGTGCCATCCTCACAATTGCTGTCATATTGAAATCATTATTCCACTCACAGTGTCAATCCAACTTCTCTTTGATGCCCTTCTACTTCATCAAGCAGAATGTCCACTTTCAGAGACTCCTCTCTCTTGCTAACATATCCAAATACATGAGACAAAGTCTTGCCATTCTCATTTCTAAGGAACATTCTGGCTGTAGTTCTTCCTTGGCAAATTTATTTGTTCTTCGGACAGTCCGTTGCACTTTCCATATTCTCCACCAGTACCATGAGTCAAGTGCGTTTATCCTCCTCCCATCTTCTGTACTCAAATATCTAACTTTCACATGCATCTTAGGCAAAGAACAATACCACAACTTGGGTCAGGCATATCTTTTTCTTCAGAGTGACATCCTTACACTTCAACACTTATGCAACAGATTTGCCAAGTTCAACCAGTTCATTTTCTTGACTGCTGCTTCCATGAGCATTGATTGTAGAGCTAAGCAAGATGAAATTCTAGACACACTGTTTCCTCATGTATGATGTTTTTGATATCCCATAGCTTGGCAGGTCTTCTTTAATTACTTTTCCTTGAATTAAAGCTGTCCTTGAGATATTCTCCGAATCCAGGTGGGATCTACTCAAGGGAGTATTTTTGCTCTTGGATTTGTTTCGATTTTTCTCAGCATCAACTTCAATTTACACAGGAGCAATTGAAGATCCATGCTGTAGTCAGCACTGGGCCTCATTTTGGTTGCTAATACTGATTGTTTTCACTGGGTCTTCCTAGATTCGATTTGATTCCTTTTCATCCCTCTGGCAAGCTCCTTGTGTACAGCGGCTGCTTTGGTTTATCCCAAAACTTATTTGCAATGAAGAAATTGTAGTTCTTGCAAAATTCTGTTATGCAAGCTGCAGCTTCATTTCTATCACCTTGGCAATATTATCCAACTTCCATTTCTTCCACTTTGTTTACAGCTTTCATAGTTCTTTCAACAATAATTTTCATTTCATTCTGATGCCATGTTTGAACCATTTAAGGCTGTACAATTCTTCAAGTTCTTCATCAGTACCTTTAGAGGGTGAGGCATGCATGTGAATAATAGCTGTATCTAGTGGATTTCCTTTTGTGTCCAAAGATATTTCAATATATCTGACAATATTATGCTACTACTCATAATGTTTTCCGTGCCTAATTCCTCCTACGTGTACAGCAACCCTTCTTCACAATCTGTTCTTGGTCTGTAACTTTTGTCGAAATATGTTCACCTGGGGTGACCCTGCTGGTATTTGAAATATCAGTGAGACAGTTTCCAAGCAAATGGAGCATGTAAGCCACCACAGAATGACCAACTGACAGACAAGTGGTGGTGCAAAAACTAGCGATGCACAAATACACAAACAATTGCAGTATGTAGTCATGTGAATCAATTGTGTTTTCAAAATGTGCAGGAAGGACTCATAAGACTCCAAAAATCAACTTACAAGAGTAAAAGATACTATTCATTTGGAGGAAAGAAATGTCGGTAATTTTCAGAGTAGACTGAGATATCCAAGCACAGCTTCTAACTCACTACAGTACTACAGAACATGCTTTATGTATTCTAAGGCTCAGATTTTCTAGGTCTCAGGAGGCCACACACTCATCTGAAGATGGATATTTTATATACATTTTTTCCCCTCTTCAAAATGAGTATTTTTTATTTCTTTGAGTTACATAGTATACTTAATTTTGTTTGGCAAAGGGTCAAAGCAATGGATATCATTAACAATGATATTAAACTTAATGAACAAATTTGAAAAGTACTCTAATATCTGTAAAAGTTTGACCCAGATATCCCAGAATTTAAATTAATAAGGCAATTTAGACTCTTTAATCAAGTGGGCTAAAACATTACTGCATATAGTATGGCCTTTATCAATTTAGTTTTTCCTGCCAATGATCAAGCATGAAGAGTTGAAGTCTTGTCTCCAGTAAATCTGTTTCTCCAATTGCTAGTTTAATGCTCTTTCTACTAGCCTGCATTGTTTTAGCTATGATCCAATGGATAAACAAATAGCTCACTTGTCATTTTGCTCAAAGGAGTTAAACTCTAACTCCAATGAATAGAAGTTTTTCTTGATACTAATATTTTATTATATAAATATAAATAAATAATATATAATTGACGAGATTTTCAAATGCATTAATTTCTGGTTGAGGCTCATTTTAGAATGGGTCAAAACTATAAAACATTTTGAATACTTACAAGTTATCTGGGCTTAATGATATTTTACTGAAATAATATAATGCATATAATGCAAAATAATTTAATGCAAATAATGCATAAAATCTATGGAAATTTTGTACTTTCAGTAGCATCAAAATTTTATAAAATGCAAAATTAACGATGTCATTCTTAGGAAAATTAAAAATGCTAATCTCAGACGTAGAAAACATATTTGCCAGCCTATGTGCAGTAAATGGATTGTCTCCAGATTATACAGAGAATTCTTATAATCTGTCAAAATTTCTTCAAAATTTATATCTAGTAAATATGTACAACTGGAATAATTTTAACATTTCACAAAAGAAAATACACATGAAATATGATTAGAAAATAAGTAATTGGAGAAAGAAAAATTAAAACCACAATGTGATACCATTACATAAACATTTCTATGGCTAAAATGAAAATCAAATAAGCAGAAAAAAATGGTGTTTACAAAATGAAATACAAAATGATCATGCCATTTGAAAATAGTTTAATCATTTGTTTTAAAATAAAGCATACCATAGTGTATCATCCAACCATCTCATTTCCAAGTACTTATCTAACATATATGAAAACATACATAAACTAAAATATTATTTTCAAATATTTGTAGTTAATTTTACTCATATAGTCCAAACAAGAAATTATCTAATATCTATCAATTGGTGATTATAATAGCAAATCATGATATATTTATAAAATTTAAAGCTTATCAACAATTAAGACAGCAAAATAATAATACACACAGATGGCTGTATTTCTTAACTGAAATCTAAATAAAAGGATTCATGTGTACGTAAATAGAAAATAAAAAAGTGGTGATAGAATGTGGATTGTTATTGACAGGGACTGGGATATGGGTAAAGAGTATTTACTACATCAGTGTATAAATCCCACTTTAGTGGTGTTAGAAAAACTGTCCATCTTGATTGTGGTTGTGGCTCCAGGACTATATAGATTTGTAAGTCCTCCTAGAGTTAAAAATAGAGAATTGGTGATATTCGTTATATGTAGTCTGCATACCAAAGGATATAGCGTCTGGGGTCTTAAAAGCTTGAAGGTATACTAGTGGCCATCTAGCTCAGAAGCAGCAAAGCCCACATGAAAGAACACATCAGCCTGTGTGATCACGAGGTGCCGAAGGGATCAGTTATCTGGTGTCAAAGAACAAAAAATCATATACTTGTGTGCTCACTTCCATGATACGATTGCTGAAGACAAATGGGTGCATAAACAAATGTGGTGAAGAAAGCTGATGGTGCCCGGCTATCAAAAGGTATGGCATCTGGGATCTTCAAGGCTTGAAGGTAAACAAGCAACCATCTAGCTCAGAAGCAACAAAACCCACATGGAAGAAGCACACC
>NW_022111324.1:39324431-39355740 GCF_000313985.2 Echinops telfairi | reverse complement strand
ATTACATTGTTATGATTCAGAAGCTTTGACTATGTAGCATTCCTTTGTTCTAAAGTGGGTTTATCTAGCTGTGTACTTACCTTTACACATCGTTCTCAGAGCTTGCACATATAGTTCAATAAATAAAATGGGGAAAAAGTTGGGAGCATATTCAGATGACTTCACAAATGTCACCATTTTGCCCTGGAAGATTATCTTTGGAGACATTTAAAAGCTACTTTGATAAACTCCTAGTAGAGAAAAGGGCCAAGATCCTTTCATTGCAAAACTAAGTACAAGTGGTGATGTATTCAACACACTTCAATTCTATACATATTCTCTCGTCTTGTACAGGCTACAACCTTGACTTCCTACAACTTCTTTAGAACTGCCTGCTTTTGTTAGGATTGCCTGGCCATGGGAATGTTTTTCTTAACGAAGAACTCCAAAGGGCAAGGATCACAAAAAAGCTTCTCTGAATCTCTAACAGATATCAACACATTAGTTATAAAAACTAAGATCACTATTCTTAGAGAATTCTATGTTTTTCTCAGAAAAACTATTTTGTTTAAATATTCCTGAAAAAATGGAAGATGTTAGTTTATGCAATTATACATATTATATAAAAAATAGTCAATGTATGTAAATATATTCAAATGTGTAGAATAAAGATGGTTAATGTTGGGGGGAAATGTTTAAAAAATGACAAATTATAATTTCTAACTATTATTAAAAACTTGGTACTAGAAACAAGGCTTAACAATGTAAAAGAAATAATAATCTGATGACAAATATACCTGTTTTTATAGCTCTACCTATTCGGAATTTCATGTACAAACAAATCATTAAAAAAACACAAGCAGGAAATAAGTAAATAAAAAAGGAAAGCAGAAAATATTAAAAATTGAAGCAACTTTACAATGAGCCATAAAGGAGAGCAAACATAAAGGTATTATATTTTAATCCAATGCCATCAGCCATAATTGACTTTACAATGTTTTCTGTGATAGCGACTCTACTTTACATCCCGGAGCTATGGTCAGAGCAGATTCACTGGCTGCTTATCCATATTGAGACCTGCAAATGGATTTTGACCTCCACTGTTCACCATAGCTTTCTGCAAGCAAGGCTAGAATAACTTTCATTTATAAATAGTAACTATAGAAAGTCTATCCAGTCATAATACTGGGACCTAAGCAGGCTGAATCTAAGCAACTTTTCGTGGCTTGGCCGCATGCCCAAACTGCAATTTCAGTAAATCACATACAATTGCTGTTGTTGTCTTTTATTTTATGTTCACTTTTATTTTTTAAGTCCACTCTTTAAAGATGGTTTGATCTAGTAGAGGTGAAACATAATTCATT
The DNA here is from genome assembly GCF_000313985.2 of Echinops telfairi. NCBI lineage: Eukaryota > Metazoa > Chordata > Mammalia > Afrosoricida > Tenrecidae > Echinops > Echinops telfairi. Next base: position 39,354,397 of record NW_022111324.1, on the reverse strand, counting down.
TGCTCTCTGACACCGAAATAAATATACAGAGCTTTTAAAAGCATATCAAAAATGAGGGCTTGGGTTCAGTTGATATATATTTGAAAGAGCAAAAGCAAATGGAGGGGTGACTGAGGCAAAGGGACAGTAAATTGACAGTGTAGAATGATTCATATTTCTGGGACAGTGTGCTAATTACAAAAATAGCAAATAATATTGTCTCTGCCCCAGGATATTTCATATGCTATTCTGTTCAGGGTATTCCTATTTACCCAAACATGCTCCTCTCCTACATGCCTTCTTCCCCTGACTGAAAACACAAACAAAAAAATAAAACAAAACAAAAAGTGCTTGAGTACTGGCAGATTAAAAATATCTGTAGATTGCACACCTCTAGTGGTATTTGTCCAGAGTGATAAGCACATTAGAACATTGCTTTTCTGCCGACATTTGTTTTCAAAGGAAGATTTTGTTTTCTAGTAGATATTGCCCTCCAAGTGCTAACTGGATATTAAAGTCATAGTATTGTTAGATAGACAAAATAGTTGTTTATACTTGTAAGTAGTTTCCCCCTTGTTTGGGGGCTTTTGTATTTTTGCATTCCAATGGTTTGTCTGAACGGTTACTATTCAACTGTATATTGGCAAATTTGATATTATTTTAAATTGAGGAAGTGTTAGGCTGGGTTTTCTAGAGAAACAAAACAAGGACACACACACACACACACACACATATAAATATATTTATATAAGCACAAATTTAAATCAAGTTAATGGCTAGCCCAATGTAATTCAAGCCCATGAGTCCGATACCAGCTGGAGTCCCCTGCAGACTTCTGAAGCTGGCTAATGAACCAGGAAGGAAAAGTCAGAAACTGGGAGATCAGATGCCTTTGGGTGTACAGTTGAGTGGATCCAAAGTTGCCAGGAACCTGGCAGGGCACCGACCGGTCCCAGAGATGGCAGACCACATGTGGGGCTGGCTCTGGTGCCAACTGCAGAATCCAAGTGAGCAGGAGTACACACAGGTTCAAAGAGAAAGATCAGTCCTCCCCAGGGTCTCTGATGAGTAGGTCACAGCCCAAAGAGCCATCATTAGGCTGTGTCCTGGTGGAGAGATTGAACTGCATCCAAACCTTCATTGAGGTTGACATAGGATTGTATCAAGTTAATATAAAATCTATCACAAAGATTATATTCAACTAGACCACAGATCTTTTGTACATTTAAGTTAATTTCACTTCAGTGTGGTCCATTCATAGGATGGTTGTTAAGTTAAACGTTTCTTCCCCAAACAGAAACCGTGTAATCTAGGAAACAAATTTTAAACATTTTATTGTGAATTAAGTGGGATTTGCTTCATCACTTTTGTATCCAACAACTTAAAAATCAAACTTCTCAATAGGATGTTCTGCCCCCTCCCCTTTTTTTGCCCATCTTCCTTTTATAGGAAACTATCTTCCCATTCATGCATCTTGGCACCTGTCTACACTCTAACCTATTGCTGCTTCTCCTCCCACCTTTGTAGCAGTCAAAGTCTGTTTCTGTATGAAAGCTGTATCGTGATTTTTTTCTACGTATCAGTGGTCTCCTGCACTGCTTGTCCTATTGTGATTGTTTAAATTCCCTCAGCATGTCCTCCACATCCCTCCTAGTCCGGAGGTGATTCACATTTCATCGTTATTGTTTAACCATGCATGATATGACATTGTGGGTGTGTACTAATATTTATTTGTCCGTGAACATTTGGATTATTTCTATCTTCCTGCAATTGTGTGTAGTGGTTCAATGAAAATGGGTGTCCATATATCTGTTCCTATTGTGTTCTTTATTGCTGTAGGGTTTATACCAAGAAGAGGGATTGCTGGATCATATGATATTTATAGTCCAAATTGTCTGAGAAGCACTATATCATTTCTCAAAATGATTGTATGGTTTTACAGTTACACTATCAGTATATGAAATTTACCATCCCTCCATACCCTCTCCAAATTTCTTTTGTGTGTGTGTGTGTATTTTAACTTTGCTATCACTTCCTTGGTGAGGTGGGATCACACCATGTGTTGGCTTGTTTTGCATCACTCAAATGACCAGTGAGAGCAAGCAGTTCTTCATGTTTTCTCTCCTCTTGAATGTCGGTTTGGTGAATTGTCTGTTCAGTTCATGTCATGTGCCCACTTTTCTCTGCATCACTCATTTTTGTTTCATTAAGATGTTGACATTTTCTGTATATTTCAGAGATTAGTCCCTAGTCTGATACATCATTACAATTTTTTTTCAAATCTGTGAGTATTCTTCTTACTCTTTTAAGTGTAGTTATTCACATAAGTGTATAATTTTTAGGATGTCCCAGTCAACTGGTTTTTCTTCTGATGCATGTGTGTGATTGTTGTATTTTATAAGTGTGTCTATGCCATATATTTACGCCCACAAATCTATTCCTATTTTTTTATGATCTTTATAGCTCTAAGGTTTTTATTTAGACCTTTAATCTTTTGTGAAGTTTTAAAAATATATATAGATTGATGCATGCATCCTGATTCATTTTCTGCAAATGGAATCTCATTTTTCAGCACCATTTATTGATGAAACTACCTCATCCTCATTTAATGTATTTCTGTCCTTGGTGAAAAATCAATTTTCCTTAAGTGGATGGATTTATTTCTCGATTCTCTATTCTGTTCCATTGGCCTACACATGTACCAGTATCAGGATAATTTGATTACTATGGTTGTGATTCTATATTGAGTTGTAAACTGCAAGGTCAGCAGTTCAAAACAACCAACCATTCTATGGGAGAAAGATGAGGCTTTCTACTCCCATTAAGAGTTACCGTCGGACAGGGCAAGATATGACAAAATAATAATTTATAAATTATCAAGGGCTCACGAGGGAGTGGGGAGTGGGGTGGGAGGGGGAAAATTAGTACCTAATGCCTTGGGCTTAAGTGGAGAGGAAATGTTTTGAGAATGATGAGGACAATAAATATACAAATGTGCTTTACACAATTGATGCATGTATGGATTGTGATAAAAGTTGTATGAGCCCCTAATAAAACTATTTAAAAATTTACATAGAAAAAAAAATCAAATGTTTTGAGAATGATAATGGCAAGAAATATACAAATGTGCTTGACACAATGGATGTATGTATGGATTGTGATAACAATTGTAGGAGTTCCCAATAAAATGATTTTAAAAAATTAAAATGTTTTGAAAATGATGATGGCAACAAATGTACAAGTGTGCTTGACAAGATGGATGTATGGATTGTGATAAGAGCTGTACAAGTCCGCAATGAAATTTTTTAAAAATTGAAAGAAAGGAAAAAAAGAGTTACCGTTAGGGGCAGTTCTTCCCTGCCCTATAGGATCAATATGAGTCAGCATTGACTTGATGGCTGTGGAAATGATGTCTCAGGAGGATGATTGTGCATATTTTCTAGCAAAAATTGGCAATGTAGTTTCTAAGGTGAAACAGAAACACACATAAATCATAGATTCATGGATTGCACTTAATTCTAACTCCAATCTAAGAACAATTTGTCCTGATGGCATGACCCTGCTTGATGCTCACCCTCCTGAAGAGATTGCTGAATGTATGGGTGCTATAGCGAAATGTGGTGAAAAAGCTAGAATGATCATAATGATCAATGATCATAAAAACTAACATCTTATTTTCTGAAGGTGTTTTTTCAAACAAGCAGCCATCTAAGTGAGGCATCACCTAAGTCCACATGAAAGACGCGTGCCAGCCTGTGATGCAGGCTATAAATAAAATAATTCAAATCTCAAAGAGAAGACGACAGGAATGGCAGCCGAGCTTCAATTGTGAAAGCACTCGGGTTGCAGAAGGCCACAGATGGAAGTCGGAGCCAGAGATCCATTTGCAGAGTCCACACAGGGAGTAAGCCTCCCGTTAATCCCCCTGATCATAATTGAGGGATGTGAATAGCCGCGTTATCAGATAGTACTTTAACGTTGATTGTGGCAGGCGGAGTTAGGTTTAAATATAATACTTTATAATTTGATCTCCCTTTTGATTCATTTAAAGGTTGTTTCAGTTAAAAAAAAAGGAAGGGGAAATACATGTGGATTAAGCCCTCAGGGACCCCTCTGGCCATGAACCAGAGATGTGAACAGACTAGCTATCATGCAGAATGCGTTGCAAATTGTATTGTTTGTGGATGCAGTTAGCTTAACATTTAGCACCCTATCAATTTATCTCCCTTATGATCTACTCACATTTATTCTAGATTTTTAATAGTTTCTGCTTTCTTTTCCATTTAGAACAGCGGTTCTCAACCTGTGGGTCGCCACCCCTTTGAGGGGTTATTATTATTTTAAAAATAATAAAATTTTAAAATGCCTGTTATCACCAGGAGCTTGAAGAAGCACAATTGATTTATCACATTGTAAAGCTTGAATTTTCAATGTTTTTCTGTAATTATGACTACATTTAACACCTTTATATTTAGGATTATGTATGCAAAAGTACAATTATAATTTCCAACATTAATTTCTATTGTAAAGTTTCATTTTTTGTTAGAATAGTAATAAGAAAGAATAATATATTTTCTACATATGTGCAGAAAGCTGAGGTCCTTTTTGAACCCATAGGGCTTTATTTGATTCACTCTATTTCTAATTAGATGGTGAAAAATTAATGGGATCTTAAATAAAGGTCATATTGGAATAGCTCTCGAATCTGTAATAATTTTCAGCCCAAAGGAGAAAGTGTGAATCCATATTTAGTTGTGCGGATAACTCACAGTAGTTATTTGAAACTTTTGCTATTAATCATAATAGGATAAATTTGAGATAATTATGTATGGGATTCAGATTTAAAAGATAATTTTACAAAATCTCTGAAACATTTACTTTAGCAGTTAAAACATGTATATTTCATTGTAACTACAGTCATACATTTTATTATGTTATTTATGTATAGTTAATCAACAAGTAGATATTTATTAAAAGCTACTATATAGCCTCACAATTTTCTTTTTATTTTTGTTTTAATGTTTTATTGAGGCACTAGAGATAGTATCACGTGCGATATTTTTGTTTTACCTCTAATTATATATACATATCCTAGTTGGACAAGGATCAAAGTCCCAATAGAAAAAGGCTGGTATGCTGAGTGGAGTATTATTTTAGAACATATGATCGCTGAGCGCCAGTTACCAATTACTTATGGGTCAGTTTTCAAAGTACTTGTGGAAAGTGAGAGATTTTTGCTTTTCGGTTTCTTCTATAGAACATGAAAAGGAAACTGCAAAGAAGATTGAAAAAAAATAAAATTACCGTAAAATCAAACAATGACTAACTCAAAACAAACCAGAAACCAAACCCACTGCCACTGAGTTGATTGCCATTCACAGTGACAAATTTTCCAGGACTTTAAATCTGTGCAAGACCAGAAACCTCATTTATCTCCTGTGGAGCAGCTGGTGGGTTGGAAATATCGTCCTTGTGGTCAGCAATCCCATGTTTACCCTGAAATCAGAGCAGGCCTTTGTAAATTGCTGGACTCTCATGTGTTTTGCTCCCTCCATAGTTTAGCTTGTGAATAATTGATTAGCCTTTGATTTTTCTCCTAGGAAGCTAGGAAATAATACAGTTATTGAAATTATTTGAGGAGAACAAATAGTTGATTAGATTTACAGCAAAGTACACGAGGGATAGATTAAAAAGTTATTGAATAGTTTTTGACTTTAATGATTCATTTTTTATTCTGTAAAGTCAAGAGTTATGGTGGGTAAATAATTAGTAGCTATATTAAAAAGAGCCTGGTAAGAGCTTAATTTGTTTATTTGTTTGTTTGCTTATTGAGTCCTGGGAAAGAGCAAGATAGGTCATACTGTTATATTGTCCCCATCTAATGCCAATCATCAGGCCCGGTGTTTGCCCTCGTGACCAAGATACAAAGTTGCTGACATCCCTTTCTAAAAGGGATGTCAACTTGCATAAAATGAAATGTCACACTTGCATGAAATTACATCTTGCTATACTTGTTTGCAGGGAGCATTCTGGTTTGTACCTCTTTAAAGACAGATTTGATTGTCCTTTGCAAAGTCCATGGAACTTTACTATTTTTCACCAGAGCCATAATTCGAATGCAGTCATTCTTCTTCTTCTAGCTTCCTTATTCGATGGCCAACTTTCACATGCATATGTGGCAAATGGAAATATCACGGTTTGAGTCAGGCACACTTTAGTCCTCAGTCACATACTTGCTTTCAACACTTGAGAGAGGTCTCTGTGGCAGATTTACCCAATTCAATGCGCACTTTGATTTCTTGTTGCTGCTTCCATGAGCAGCAGTTATTGGAGTAAGCATAGGCAGAGAATCTGGGAAGACAGGCTAAAGATAGATAAGAGCTAATTACAATGTTTGCAAGAAATGTATTTCAAATTATATAACAAAGTGCTATGAAAATACTAAAATATGAAATTCTGGAAGACATAAATTTTCCACTTTTTTAATATGTCCAGTATGTTCAGAATATTTCAGGTTAACTATTTTTAATGGTGATTGCATTATCTAGCACTGTATAGTCTATCTACCAAAGTTAAGGAATATTCAGGTGAATAAAGAGCAGATGGATGGTTAGTTATGTATTCATAAATATGTTGGATGTAGATTTTAAATTGCAATAAAAATACAATCATATAACCAAAATTAAAAAGGGCAAACATAAAACTCAAATCTAGATGTTTACCTAGCAGAATGAGTTGCTGCTTAATAAAGTTTTTGAAGTCTTGCAGACATCCTCTAATCTCAGGGATGTGGTTAATTCTATATTCATTAAACAGGTAGTTTCCTTCAATGTTCTTCTGTACTACCAATTACCAAAAAAAAAAAAAAAAACGACCATAATTTAGTAATATAGAGATTTTTAAATGATTGATTTTATTAATGAAAGTTTAATGAGAGATTTGTAACTTCCTTCACTGTATATTAAACATTTAATAAGGTCAAATATTTGTCAGTTAGGAAGACACCATAACATACAACTATTTGTACGGTCAGGTTCCCTTGTAGTGCAACGGGTCAGTGGTTTTCTGTTCTGTATACCTGTCCTTTTGTGTTGTCTCAGATCGTTAGTTTCAATGCACGAGCAGCTGCACCAGAGAAAAAGCCTGATCGGTTCTTGTAAAGAATTCACCATCGCAAACTCTATGGGACAGTTTCATTGTATCACATGTGCTCAATATGAGATGGAACTGGCTCAACAGCACACAAAAACCACTTGTATTGTAGAATTCCAGGTTTTCAGAGAATAATATTTACTGTCCAAAATTCGATAATACATAGAGATTATTGGATTCAAAGTTGAGGGAAACATTTTTCAGCCATCCAACATTTTTTTCTGTCCCTTATGTCTGTCTTCTTCTTGGTCGCGTAGGAATGTATGTGAAACCCTCCCCCCCTTTTTGAATAGTACAATGAGGGTCAGGATTTTCAAATGATAAATTACACAAAGAAAAGAGTAAATGAAATAAAACCCATGTCAGAAATTTAGTTGTCTTTACAGAAAAGTCAATAGCATATTTTGAATTGAAATAACATGAAAACATTTGCCAAATTTGACTAAAATTGGTACTAACATTCAAGTTGTTCACTAAAATTCCAATCATGAAAACAAAGAGAAAAACAAACCTAGATATATGATATCAGATATAATGGCCAGCTCACAACCAAAATACCCCCCCCCAACTTAGACTGCACACACAAGGGGAAAATACTATGGCAATAACAGAAATAGAGCTATATGTAAATCTTTCAATTGTTGGAAACATAATATATACAAGTACTATGTATCATATAGTACACACAGAAAGGTCTTATGTCCATGATCCAATCAGTTATAATGAGTCCATGACAGATCTGTGTATATCTGTGTGGTTTAGTGTCATCGCGTTGGTTCCGACTCGCAGCAATCCAAGTACAGCAGAACAAACACCACTCAGTCCTCTGCCATCCGCGCAATTGTTCTTGTGTTTGAGCCCATTGATACAGCCACGTTGTCAACCCATTTTAAGGAAAGTCTCCCTTTTTTCAGCTGCCCTTCATTTTCCAAGTATGATGTTCTTGGGGAACTGACCTCTCCTAACAAAAGATCCCAAATACATGAAATGAAGGCTTACCATCCTAGTTTTTAAGTGCGCTCTGGCTGTATTCTTCCAAGACCGATTTGTTCATTTTTTCAGCAGTCCATGATATTTTCAATATATTTTCTCCAGCAACATAATTCGAATGCATTGATTCTTCTTTGGTCTTCCTTATTCAATGTCCAACCTCTGTATGCATATAAAGTAATTGTGGCAGCTATATAATCTCCGGTAAACTTGAGCAAAGGGGTGGGGCCTAGCCTGTCAATCAGGTCATAGCCAATAGCACCTTTGCTCTTGTTTGGGTTCGCTCTTGCAGGTTGGAGGGCGGGGTGCACATGCGCAGCCTGGGTCTGGGGTCCTGGCACCCTCTCAGGGCGCTCTTTGGGATTTCCTGCTCCTGATTCCACACACATGATTTCACCCTCCTGTTCTGGAGTTATTTCCACACGGTTGTTTGAACTCTTATACGGTCCTTGCGTGACCTGGGATGCTTTCCAGACGTAGCATGCACTTTTTGAGACTGTAATAACTGAAACTTTCCTTTCCCTCATAAAAAGTCACTTGGATTTACAAAAGTGCCTCTGCCACATGACTTCGTTCAGCTTTGCAAAGCAAGAACCAGGTATACCGCCCCAGAGACCTCACAGTTCCATGTCCGTGTTAAGCAGCGGTGTCATTGTTAAGAATCCTTGGGCATCATTATGAACTCAGGCTGATGATGTCCCTTAACTAGATGATTTAACTTTGTCCTCTCTAAGAATAAATGTGTCTCTATAAATTACATTGTTTTGCTAGAATGGGAGTCAGCAAACTGTGCGTCTTCAGCCATGTGTGGCTGTTCGGGTAGTGCATGCAGCTCTGAAGTAAAATTGAAAATGAAAACAAAACTATCCTGGGTTCATTTATAAAAACTTTAAAGGAAACTTTTCGTACAATGGTGTTTTCATTTGTTTGTAAACTATATACTGATGATTCTTGGATATATTTTTAAAAGTATTGTGAGGGACAGGTTTGGCTCTTGCACTCAAAAGTTTTCAGACAGTTTCAGACAATGAGGTCGAAGATATTATTAAAGTTAATTGACAGGTTCAATGACTCTATTGTTAGCACTATGGTTGACAATTTAAATGACCACTAATAAAAGAAGGCATTTGTTGTTGTTAAGTGCTAAATGAAAGCCTAAATACTGAGCACTCGGTTTGCAGAAGACTATACAACGTACAGAAGAAGCTACGTCCACTTTGTGTCTCCACATAAACTCAGCCTCCATTGAGTTATTTTTAACTATTGATTGACAGCGTACAAAGCTTTACTCTCGGGGAGAGTGGATTTGCTGTGAGTCGCTGGGCAGTCCAGAGAAGTATAGCCTCACCTTCTAAACTTTCCTGAATGTATCCTGGATGGAAAATGAGTTACTAGGACTACCTACCAGGTCAAGACTCCCACCTAACTAGAGTGGCCAGAAGGCCACGAATCAATCTTGTAATTTATTATAATCTATAATAATGTGCTATCCACATCTGCCTCCCCCACTTCTGTAGTCCCACCTGCAAATATGAAGGATTCACCTGCCTCCATTTGTGATGTGACAGTGTCCTTTGTGTGTCATATTCTATGTAAGAAGCCCCGTGACTGTGCAGCCCCGGACATGTATGGCCTAACATTGATGATTTTCTTCATCTGGATGATTTGTCTTAGTCATTTTCTTGTCTTTGTCCTGCTCAAGCCTTAATAAATGTGTTTTAAGTTATAGTTGAATTTAGTGGGCTTTCCCTCCTAGTCAAATGCCTTTAAATCAGTTCCCAATTATAATAATTCTGTAGGAAACAACTAAACACCGCCTGGCTGAGCCATCCTGAAACCCACGGCTGTTGAATCCCATTTGTGCAGGCAGCGTTTCAAAACATCTGGCTGAGATTCTGCTGCTTTTTCACTGATCCTCTGCTTAAAAAAACGAGAGAACCGTTGCCGGTAACACCATGCTGTTGCTGTTTGGTGGCACGGCATTCTGACTCATAGCGACCCTGCAGGCATCTGGAAGAAACTGTGCCTGGTCCTGGGCCAGCCCTACAGTAGTAGTTCCTGTGTGGGAGCCCATTGCTGCAGCCACTGTGTCAATCCATCTTGTCTTGCCAAGGTTCTTCCTCTTTTTCACTGCCTCTCCATTTTACTAAGCATGATGTCCGCCCATGACCACCCCCAAGGGCTCATCTTAATAACATGTCCAGAGTATGTAAGATGAAATCTTCCCATTCCGGCTTCTAAGTAGCATTCTGGTTGTACTTCTTCCAGGACAGAATTTCGTATCCTTTTGGAAGTCCATGGTGTTTTCCCTGTTCTTTGCTTGCCCCATAATTGAAAGCTATCAATTCTTCTCCGTCTTTCTTCTTCCATTGTGGGCACTAGAACTGGGAAGAGATAGTAGGAGGACAAAATCTCCAGTCATATTATCAGGAGTCTGGGAGGCTGGGCTTCCATGGAGGGAGACCTTCACTTGCATAGGTTGGAGATGCATTCCGGTCATCTTTGCCTAGGAAAAGTTATTCCCCATGATGTCCACCATATAGTAATGCCAATCTTAAGGTGCTTAGAAGCACATGGTTGGTACTTTATATGCTTGAAAGTCAATTGTTTGAAGGCTACTTGCCTGAAGGTTTTGTCTGTCTCTAAATTTCTTCCCTTCAATTACACAACCATCCCTCAGGACACATCCAGGTGTGAGGCTGGACCTCACATTAAATGTCTAGCTTTCATATGTATATGCTGAAAATACTATTACTTGAGTCAGACACACCTCAGTCCTGAGTTGTGCTACGTCAGGCCATTTATTATTTTTATTGCTACTCAATGCAAACCAGTTTTGTTGTTCCTCCTGGTTATATGCAAACTACATATATTACATAATAAAAACCCACAATATTTACAATGTCATTCAAGTTTATTATCACTTGTGATTTTTCTTGATTGTGCAAATTGAATAAATGTATAATATGAAATTTTAGAATTATTATCAGGAATATATTGTTCCATTAATTTCAATCAGTGAAAAACTAACAAAATAAAAATATTTTTTTTTGTAAATAACACGTGTTCTGCATTATTTAACAAATTTCCAGGATGTATTTTTTTAAGCACTGCTATGTTATTTAAAAAATATATTGCTGTAAAAAAGATAGCAATAAAATAACGCAGCACATTTACAAAAAATGCCTTCCAGGGAGAGGGTATATAGTAAACAAGCATAGCAGGCAGGTGTGGTTTGTGGGGAAAGATATGGACCATGAAACATGTAAAATTTTTGTATTTGTTGAACACTCATTCTGTATCTTGAAAATCTAGTATGAAAATCTCAGATCCCAGTTACATTCAGTCTTTGCTCTTAAGATAATCTCGTTAAACTTTAAAACCACGTCCTTTTTATTAATGGAAATGAGGCAGACAACCTTTTGGCTAGACAGCTTGACAAAGGGCACAAAGGCTAGGCTTTATGGAAATCAAATTTTGAAATTAAATTCAGACAACCCAGGAAAAGTCCTCCAGAACCTATATTAGGATATATGAATACCAAGGTGGGTCATTAAAATGGTCTCATTTAATTTATCCTGACCTTAATATTATAGCTGCTCTTTTCAAACATGCTTCATTGTAAACATTTCATGAACTGAGAATCCATCCACAGATATCTGTATATTACTAGGTGAAGATTGCACACATTATCCAGTCTGTCTACTGTGAACTACTTGGTCAGACAAGTTGGACAAGGTCCCATTTACACTCTGTGGCCACTAGATTCATCACTGGTAAATAAACATGCTTACAAGGTGAGAGTCATCTGGAAATATGAATCCAAGTCCAATTAATTTTACTTTGGGGACAAAAGTTAAAATAAAAAAAATGAATATTAACTCTTGGTGCATGTGAATAGTTGTCATCATCCCGATCTTCAGTTGATTTGACTCAAACTTATTGAGTCACTTCCCTAAGCTATTACAAAGGAAGATAAAGTAAACTCTCAAAATGGTCTAGATTTGTCTCTTCTTACTTAGTTGAACAATATCTTTGATTGAACATATAATAGAACTTATTAATAAAATGCTATTAACCTAAGATCTTTTAAGAGGTATAATTTCAACTTTAATAATTACCAATGTGCTTATTGAAGATGATATATGACTATGCTGGTTCTTTTTGCAGTAATTTGACAAATTGGAATATCAGAGAAAAAACTATTTTATTAATAAACAGTTTTTTCCAGTTGAAAGTAAAAGTGTTCAAATCTGATATCCACTATGACCATAAATAGGATCTCTGAGTCAATTGACCTTTATGAGAGAAGATTGTCTTAACTTTCTCCTGTGAAACAGTAGGTGACTTTGAATGACTAAACTGAGCTTTCAGCCATCAAAAGCTTACCTGATACCAGCTAGCTGGAAATAGTCTCTAGAGTCAGTTTGCCACGTTATGATGGCTTATATTTTGCTATGATGGTTGAAACTATACCAACCAGCATTTGAAGCACAAATTATGTATCCATGCTGCACAGGTTTCAGTGGAGCTTTTTAAATAGGCAAATTAGGAAATAGGGTCTGGAAACTTACTTCCCCAAATTAGCTAGCGGACACCTTATCAATAACTGGTACATGACTGAGAACTCTTCCTTCTGTTCTACATAAATAATCAGGCAAGTAACAACTCAAATCATAATGAAACGCAAATAAACAGCAAACAACTTTTTAAAAATAGTGTTCTAGAAATATAATTCACATATCATACAGTGCAATAGTTCAATCATATTAGAAAGAGTTATGCAATCAACACCACAAGCAACTTTAAAATATGTTATTCTTTCCTGTAATCATTTTTCATGTCTCCACATTTTCCCAAGCTTTCCTTTCCATGCCTCAAGGAAGTTATTAATTATCCAGCTACTCTCTGTTTAAATTTGCCTGTAGGGGAATCGACTCCAGTGGCGTGAGTCTGGTAAAGTCTGGGAGCGGGGCCTTCTGGACCTTCATTTGCTGATGGGCACAACCCAAGGTAGAAAGCAACAGCTTCAAAAATCTTCTGATGATTGGAACTTAGCATGTGCCAAGTATGAAATTATAAAATAGGAAGTGGTCAAACATGAATGGAACACATGAATATTGATATCCTAGGCATTATTGAGCTGGAATGAACTTATATTATCCATTTTAAATTAGAAAACAATATGACTTACTATGCCAGGATAGCACAATCAAGAGGAAGGCTTAGCATTCATTATCAGACAGATCTTGCTAAATCTATCATGAAGTATGGTGCTGTCTGTAATCAGATTATATCCATCCACTTTCAAAGAAATCCAATCAATTCAACTGTTATTAAACTTTATGCACCAACCACAAAAGCTAGTGATGAAGAAATAGAAAAATTGTACCAAAGAATTCAGTTGGAAATTGATCAAACATGCAATCAAGATTAATTGATGGTTATCAGTTATTGGAATGCAAAAGTTGGAACCAAAGAAGAAGGAACAGTAGTTGGAAAAAGTTGAGTTAGCGATAAAAATGAAGCTTCAGACATCATGGCAGAATTCGGCAAAAGCAATGACAGGAAAGAAAGAAAGAAAGGTCAAAGTGGCAGTCAAAAGAGGTTCAGAGACATGCTCTTAAATGTAGAGCAGCTAAAACAAATGAAAGGAAAGAAGAAATCAAGGAGCAGCATGTACATTTTTCAAGGGCAGCTAAAGAAGAAAACGCTAAATATTATAACAAAATGTTCAAGAACATAATATTATAAATTCAAAAGGGAAAAACACATTGAGTTTATCTGAAACTGGAAGAGTTCCAGAAAAAACTCAAACCTTGAATTACAATTTTGATAGATTCTACAGGAAAAAGATTGAATAGGCAGGAGCATCAAGAGAAGATGGAAGGACTACACAGAGTCACTGTACAAAAAGAACTAGTCCACCATTTCAGGAGGTAGCATACAAGGAAGCACCAATGGTGCTGAAGGAAGAAGTTCAAATTGCACCAAATATACTGTCCATAAACAAGGCTCCAGGAATTGATAGATGAAATATCCATTGAAATGTTTCAGAAAGCTAAAAAAGCACTGGAAGCACTCGCTTAGCTATATGCCATGAAATTTGGAAGACAGCTACTTATCCAACTGAGTGGAAGCGATCCATAGTTGTGCCCATTCCAAAGAAAGTTGACCCAGCAGAATGCTCAAACCATAGAACGTTATCGTTGCTATCACACACCAGTAAAATTTTGTTCAAGATTATCCATCAACAGTTGCAGCAATACATTGACAGAACTGTCAGAAGTTCAGATTCAAAAGAAGAACTTAAGGGATATCATTGCTGATGTCAGATGAACCTTGACTCAAAGCAGAGAATATCAGAAAGATGTTTACTTGTGTCTCATTAACTATGCAAAGGCATTTGACTGTGCAGTCTATGATTAACTGTAGATAAACTTGAGACAAATGGGAATTTCAGAGCAGTTCATTATATTCTTGAGGAATTTATACATGGATTCAGAGGCAGTTGTGCAAACAGAACAAGAGAATACTACATAGTTTAACATCAGGAAACTATGTGCTCAGGGCTGTGTCCTCTCACCACACTTGTTCAATCTATATGATGAGCAAATTGTCAGAGAAGGTGAATTAAATGAAGTATGTGCCACCAGGGTCGTAAGAAAGCTATTAACAACCCGAGATATTCAGATGACACAATTTTGCTTGTTGAAAGTGAGGAAGACTTGAAGCACTCACTAATGAAGATCATGGGTTGTAGCCTTCAGTATGGATTGCAACTCAATATAAGGAAGACAAAAGTCCTCACAACTAGACCAAGAGGCAACATCATGATCAATGGAGAAAAGTTTAAAGTTGCCAAGGATTTTGGCTTCCTTGGATCGACAGTCAATGCTCGTGAAAGCAGCAGTCAAGAGACCAAATGATGGGTTGCATTAGGTAAGTGAGCGACAGAAAAACCTCTTAGAGTATTGAGGAGAAAGGATGTTACTTTTAAGATTAACGTGCACCTGGCCCAAGCTATGGTATTCTCCATTAGATCAGAGCATGTGAAAATTAGACATCAAATAAGGAAGACCATAGAAGAATAGATACATTTTAATTGTGGTGCTGGAGAAGAATATGGAAAGTACTGTGGACTAAAAAAAGGACAAACCAATCTATATTGGAAGAAGTAAGGCCAGAGTGTTCTTTAGAGGGACGCATGGCAAGACTTCATCTTACATTCTTTGGACATATTGTCAGGAGAGACCATTGTCTAGCGAAGGTTATCATGTTTGGTAAAGTGGAGAGGTGACAAAAAAGAGGAAGACCCTAGATGAAATCGATGGCCACAGTGGCTGCATCAATGGGCTCAGGGCATAAGAACAATTTTAAGACTGGCACAGGACAAATGCAGTGTTCTGTTCCCTTGTGCTTAGCTTGCTCTGGGTGGGAGCCGATTCGGTGACACCTAACAACAGCAATATCCACGTGCAGGGAAATAGTCACTACAACGAGGATTCCAATGTATGCACCAACCTTAAAAACCAGTGATGCAGAATCTGAGGAATTCTACGAATGCCTTTCATCTGAAATTAATGAACTATCCTAGCAATTATTGGTTATTGGAAGACAAATTTGGAAACAGAAGGAGGAAGGGTTGTTGGAAAATATGGCCTTAGTGGTCAAAAGGATGCTGGAGATCACAAAATAGAATCTTGCAAGACAAATGACTTCTTCATGGCAAATAGTTTTTTCAACAGCACAAAAGGGACTCTATATGTGGACTTTCATAGTTAGAATACACAGAAATCAAACTATCTCCATTTGGGGGAAGAGGCACTGAAATAGCTCAAGATCAGCAACTGCAACTGGGCCACGGCTGACTGTGGAAAGGGCCATCAACTGCTCATATGTAAGTTCAAGTTGAAGCTGAAGGAAGCTAAAACAAGTTCATAACAGCTAGTATAGGACCTTGAGTATACCCTGCTGGAATTTTGAAAACATCTCAAGAAAAAATGATGCATGAACACTAATGTCCATAAAAAATTGATGAATGAACACTAATGAGCAGTGGCATGATATCAGAAACATCATACATGAAAAAAGCAAAACATCCTTAAAAATACAGGAGAGAAGATATTATTAAAGTGGGTGTCAGAAGAAATTCTGAAACTTGCTCCTAATCATAGCCAAGGGAAATGGAAGGAATGATGAATTCAAAGAGTGCAACAGAATATTTCAAAGGGCAGCTTTAAAAGACAAAGTAAAATAAATAAAAATATGTGCAATGACCTAGAGTTAGAACCACTGCCGCCCCCACAAAAAGGACACACTCAGAGTATCTTAAGACGAAGTAAATAAAGAAAAATCCAAATCAAACTTTGTAATATCTAAAGATTCAATAGGCAAAATATTGAATGACGCAGGAAGCATCAGAAGAAGATAAGAATATTTTAAAGATCATTTTATTGGGGCCTCTTTCAGGTCTTATAAAAATCCATACAGCAATTTTATGAAACATATTTGTACATATGTTGCCATCATCATTTTCTAAACATTTAGTTTATATTTGAGCCCTTGGTATCAGCTCCTATTTTTCCCTCTCATCCTCATGACCCCTTCATCAATTATAAATTATTATTATTACTTCCATATCGTAGACTGACTGTGGTCTCCCTTCACCCACATTCTGTTATTGGTGCCCATGAGGGGGCGGGGTATGCACTGATCATATGATAGGTTCCCCCTTCTTCCCCTTCTCCCCAACCCCTCTTCCTCTTCTGATTTGCTACTCCCATGATAGTGGGGGTGAGAAATCCTCAAACAACCACAGGCATATTTTGTGTTTCATCCCACTTTTTTCTTTTTAAGAAGAGATCAAAAGAAGTTGGACACAAAATTTTCTAGAACTAAACTGTGATGTAAGCACACAAAACAAGTGAAATAAATCTAATAAAAAAGTTTATTTTAAAAAATATTTTAATTTTTTATGCCTCTCTACCAATTATCAAGGAGAGAAAACCTGTTAGTGTTATGGGGATAAACATTGGAAGTGCCAACTTCAAAGTTAGGCCCTCCTTTGGAGAAAGATGATATTATCTGCTCTGACATACAATAAAGGAAAACTATAAGTCAGAATAGACTTGGTAACATTGTTTGTTTGTTTGTTTGTGGGAGATAATCATTATATTTTAGTGAACTTAAGGCCAATCACTCCCCTTCTTTTAGTCCAATTTGCTTGGTGTCAAATCACTTCTGTTAAAATTTAAAATTTTCCGTTCTTTAAAGTTATCTGTTACTATGAAAAAATAATCATATCTGTAATCTGTGACATCTGCAATAAATCCTAATTTCAGTCTGAACTCAAAATTAGGGTTTAGAAATGTATATAACGCCCTAAGGAAACCTGAAAAAGCACAAATTGCATTCATGTGTTGACTACCAAAGTCCTTTCAGGGAAGCACTGAATCTATAAACTAGTTATATGTACTCAATTGTATATAAAGCTATAAATGAAATGATATTATAATGTGATTTTCTTGCCCTACTCTTCATTCAATTTATAGTAGTTTTAAATCCTCTGAATTGTGAAAACACTTGAACTTTCAAAAATAATTTCCTTTGGGAACCAGAAGAACTTTAGAACCAACAGTAAAAGTATTCTGGGTAAAGCAAAGAGTGAATTATTACACTACTTGGCCATGTCCTATTTGATGTTGAGCTATCTAAACTAAAAGTTGGGAGGAATTTGATGTTTTATGTTGTATTGTAGTGTGTTTGTGTTTGTGTGTGTATGTGTGTTTGCTTGAAGTAGTTATAGGATCACAGATTATCTCCCTAAAGACAGATAATCTGAGACTAAAATTTTAAAATCAATAAATTGGAATGCTAAGGAGAAACATGGAAAAGGTGAGTAATACAGTTGAAAGAAGCTTTAGAGATTGCTTTATAATATATTTATTTGCCCACTAAAGAGGTTAATATAGCAATGAAGATAATATCATTTTATTATGTATTTTTATTATTTTTGAAAATAATCAGAGTAAAATGTTATAGTCAAGAAGTCCTATTTTATATAACTGCACATCAATATCCTCTTATGAGCAATACTAGCAATACTATTCTTCCATGTTGTATAACATGCATTATTTCCATGATAGTCAATGATTGTTTTTGATAGTTGAAGACAACAGAATGAAACTACAGGCTTTTCAAATCTGTTTATCAATAACAGCCACAGGGTTTCTGCCATGTCTCATTTATATATTCTGAATAAATGCTCTAAGCTAATGGAGGTTGAAGTTAGTCAATATAGACAGATGTCAAATTATTTAAGTAGCTGTCTCTTGCTGTTATTTCTGAAAGAGTTACTTCAGGGCCAATTCAAATGATGAAAACCTGAAGGCACCCTGTACACTGTATTCTATGTAAGTGTACCGATGTCTGGTTTAATACTCTCCATTAGGTTTTCCTGAGGATAGTATAAAACTACAATAAAAAATTATGTGGTTATGCCAGTTTCACAGGATGCTAGAATCTCTCAATAACTTTGTTTCTATATTTTGTCATATTTCAGGTATGAGAGTAGTTCTCATAGATCAAGCGTTTATGGTAAATTCAGGCATCAATCTCCCATCATGAAGGCAAGACAGGAAGAGAAGGGCATGCCTCTTCTTTTAAATAGCATTCCTTAGTACTGAAATTTCAGAGTCCTGGAACATCAGGGAATTCAAGCACACAGTTGCTAGCCATCAGGTCAGAAGTTCAAATCCACACACCACTCTGAGGGAGGAAGTCGAGTCTGTCTGCTCCTGTAAAGAGGTACGGCCTTAGAAACCTTATATAATGTCACTATGTCTTGGAATTTGTGACAGTAAACTAAACCTGAGAGATATACTTATCTCGGGTACTCCTATACAGATAATTTATTTATTACAAAACAGAGAATCGATATTGGGGGACAATCATCAATACAGGCCACAACATATTTGTACATCCATATATATCTGTTATATCATTTTCCCACATATAGAATATACTGGTTAAACACACACACCAAAGGACCATCCAGTTACTAATTCTAAGTTGAGCTACAAGGTCATTCTGTCAGAGTCATAGAATTCTCCCTCATAAGATATAACTACATATAATTTATTGTGACTTATAAAATAAAAGACATGGTATTTGTCTATAAACTTAAGAGTGAAAAAGAAAATTGGAAATTTTATGGGACTAGGATTTCTTTTAAAAACCATATATAACAAATACAATAACAAATACATGAGAAACAAAGGACAATATAAGTAATTTGGAACTTACAAAAATTAAATACTTGTCTTCAACTAAATATTTTATCAAAAAAGTAAAAAGAAAACCGGCAGCCTGGGGAAAATCCCTGAGGATAATATAGCTGATAGAAACTCACTTCACTGCCATTGAGTTCATATCCACTGTGACTCGTGACAACCAAATAGGACAAGATGGAACTGTCCCTGTGGGTTTTCGAGATTCTATAACTCTCTGTAACTTTCCACTCTTGGGTGTCATGATTTCCAACTGCCAACTGCTAATCGTGGTTAGTAACCTGACGCACAACCCATAACACCGCCAGTTTTTGTTTTTTAACTTCAGAGAACTTTGTATTATTTGGAGCTTTAAAAAACATATGAACCATCAGATGTCTCATGGTCAGTCCCCTATTTTCCAGAGGAAATCAAAGGCCTCCTCCCTGCCATCTTGCGACGCACACCTGTAACCAGGACCTTGTCTTGATGGCCACCTGCCACTAGGCATTATGTCATTGGCTGGGAAGGGGTCCTGGTGAGGTGGGGTGGCTGGCTCCCTGGTCTCCTCATCCGCTGCACGTATGCAGTCTGTGGGCTGAGTGTGGGAAGAGGGTCAGCTTTTCAACAAGGGTCCCCTAAGAATTCAATAGAAAGAGCTGCTCCCATTTGTCCATTCCTTGTCAGTCCCCCCAGTTCAAGGGAAACTGGCATTGTCTTCTTTGGCCATCTCTTGGACAGCTCGAAGCTGTCCAGTTCTCACTCCGACCTTTCCTTCAAGTCCTTGTATGGTTTGGGAGGAAACCTCATGACCTTGACAGACATGTTGTGGATATTGAAGCTAAAGGAAATGGGCTAGTGGAAATCCAGTTGGGGATCTCAGATGGAACAGATATCATTCATCAACTTTGACTGGACTGTAATATATAATACATATTACAACTTAAGAATAGAAAGAAAGTAACTCAATCAAAAATTGGTCATCGGGCATGAATGAACATTTTTTTAAAAGATATTAAAGTGGCCAACATCACATGAAAATGTCATTGCCACTAGCCATTAGAGAAATCCAATTCAAAATTACAATGAGAGATTAACTCACTGCTACTAGAATGGTAATGTTAAAAAAAATAACAAATATCAACTGTTGGGAAGGATGTTATTGCTACTGTTAGGTGCCTTCAAGCGTGTTCTGGATCATAGCAACCCTACTTATTACAGAGTAAAGCACTGCCTGTCCCTGTATCATCCTCACAACTGTTGTTATGTTTCCACCCATAGGCGTTGTTACAGGCGTTATGTCAATCCATCGCTGACATCTCTTTTGCCCACTCTCCACTTTACCAAACAAGTGGTCTTTTCCAAGGAATGGTCTAT
The DNA here is from genome assembly GCF_000313985.2 of Echinops telfairi. Classification (NCBI taxonomy): domain Eukaryota; kingdom Metazoa; phylum Chordata; class Mammalia; order Afrosoricida; family Tenrecidae; genus Echinops; species Echinops telfairi. The sequence continues at coordinate 39,333,629 of NW_022111324.1, read as the reverse complement.
CCTGATCAGAGGTTCAAAGTATGTGAGACAAAGTCTCACTGTCCTCAAGGAGCATTCTGGCCTAACTTCTTTCAAGACCAATTTGTTTATTCTTCTCAAAGTCCATGGTACTTTCAATATCTTTGCCAACACCACCATTAAAATGCATAAATTCTGATGTAGTTTTCTTATTTACTATCCAGTTTTCACATACATATGAGACAATTGAAAATGCGATGGCTAGTCAGAAGATAAAAAATAATAAGCTTAAAGCAAAAATAAATGAACCAGATAACAGTAAAATCATAGACAAATCAATAAGATAAGACATTGGCTCTTTGAAAGGATTAAGGAAATTGACAAACCACTGGTAAGGAAAGAAAAGAAAATGCAAATATAATGACTAAGAATTCAAATGGATGACACCATAATGGAACCATCTTGTTTTAGAAATAAAACAAAATAGCAACACAATTATAAGGAAGACTTAATTCCAATAAATGTGAAAAACTGAAAGAAATGGGAAACTACTTTAAAATGCATTGCCTACATAAAGACAGACTGACATAAAAACTTCAACAAACCCACAAAAACTTTAAAAAAATAGAATTACTATATGGTACAGCAAGCCCTTTCCTAATAATATACCCTAGAAACTTAACAAAAAGGGATGGGGATATATATGCATATATATGTATGCCTATGTTCATTTTAAAGGACAAATATCATATTGACTCACATGAAAAGACAAAAATAGATAACAAGTGGTAACTTGGAGTGGCGTGGGGTAGTATAAAGGAAACAATAATCTGAGATACCCTAATTTTGCTTTATTAATATGATTGAATAATTGACACTGACTAAGGGTAATGGTTACATAATTTATTTATAGAAGCTGTTATCACTAGGCTGTACACCAGAGGAAAGAGAAAAATAAAATGGCCATTAGAATGTCACATGTACAACAAAGTTTATGGTCAAGGAAAAACAAAATACTATGCCTGCTGATATTACATAAAAGCTCCAAACAAAACCTCTGCCATCAAATTGATTCTGATTATACCCTATGTGGAGTTTCTAGACTGTGAATCTTTATAAGAGCGGACAGGCATATTGTGACAGAGCAATTTGTGGGTTTGAGCCATTGACATTATGGTTAATAGCCCTACACTTATCCCATGGTATTTATACAAAAGTATGAATAAAACATCATTGGATTACTTTTCTTGATTCAAAGGTTTAGGATCCTTTTTTTGGGTGTTAGTTCATATCATCAATTGGACTTCTATTCTACTTTCTAGCTGCTCAAGATACGGTAATTGGAAACTGTTTGCCCAGAGCAAACAAACAGAAAAGAAGGAGATCCAGGCATAGGGAAATAAATGAACCATAAGTTTTATTTCTTCTATGAAATGCCCCTTCTTTGCCATTCCATATACATATATATGATTTGATTACCCTTGCTGGATGTTATCATTAAGGTCCCAATAGATAGCTATTGATCAAAGAAGAAAAATTATGGAACAAATTCACATTTTTATTTTAAACCAGATTTTCTAGATACATTGAGACTGGTAGAACACCAAAACCTATAATATACAAACAACTTTTAAGCCTAAAATTAAACTATCCCATGAAGTCATCTGTGAAAAAAAACAATAATTCATAGTATTTAATAAGGAATGATTACTGGTAGCATTATACCCATCTAAATTATCTCTGCGAGATAAAATGAGCAACATTAACTCCAAATCACACATGTACTTATGGGATGTCCTTGTTGCTTAATGCCATCGAGTTGGTTCTGACTGGCAGTGACCTACACATTACCTAGCTCTGCGCCGTACTCAACATTGTTCTCAAGTTTGAGCCCATTGACATAGCAACTATGTCCTTCCATCTTGTTGAAGGTCTTCCTCATTTTTCTTGCCCTTCTACCCTACCAAGAATCATCTAAGGAACGTTCTGGCTTCACTTCTCTTAAGAATGATTTTTTTGTTCTTTGGGCAGCCCATAGTACTTCCAATATTCTTTGACAGCACCATAATTAAAATGCATTGAATTTACATTGGTCTTTCTTATCTGGCTTCCAACCTTCACATGCATAAGAGGCCATTGAAAAATGCCATGGTTTGTATCAGGAGCACCATGGTTCTCAAAGTAGCATCTCTGTTTTTTTAATATTTTATAGAGGTTTTGTGCAGCGGGTCTTGCACATCAATGCAATGCAGCTTTTGTTCCCTTGACTGCTGCTTCCATGAGCTTTGATTGTGTATCTAAGCAAGACGAAATCATTGACAACTTCAATATTTCCTGTATTCCTCATGATATCATCAAGGGTCCAGTTATGGTTCTTTTTTTCTTCTTTATATTGAGTTTTAATCCATTTCTGAAGGCTGAAATACTTTATCTTCATCACCAAGTGCTCCGAGTCCTCCTCACTTTGAACAAACAAGGCTGTATCATTAGCATAATGCAGGTTATTAGTAAGCCTTTCTCCAACCCTGATGCCTAATTCTTCTTCATATAGTTTGACTTCTCTCATTATTTATAGACAGTCTAAATTAATTGTTAGGAATCACTATAGGTGAGTTGATATAGGTGAGTTGATAACAGATATAGGTGAGTTGATAACATAATATGATGTAATAATTGTCAGTGAACTGTGTATGTAATAATTGCCAGTGAACTGTGTATGTAAAAATTGGCAAATAGGTGTATGCTCTATTGCATTTACTTTCAAGAAAATTAACAATAATAATAAAGAGGAAAATAATAACTGTAGTATAAAAATAGGAAGGAAAATGAGAATTCAGCGGTTCACACAATGAAAACCAAGATCTTTTGCTCTTGAGTTGATTCTGACACATTTCAATTCCACATGCCACATTTTTTCACACACAAAAAATGCCCGTGTAATAAGGAAATAATAGTCACAAGAAACTAGCACTTGAGAGAGTTGCAGAAGTTTGAAAATATCACATAATGCACACATTGTAGCATGAAAGTATTGTATCGCAGCGTACAATTGTTCTACTGGATTTTCTTGGCTATGATCTTCACAGAAACAGAATATCAGGCTTCTTCCCTCCCTCACCCCCAACAATCGCACTTCTGGGGGATCAAATCTGGATAGATCACATTGCAAATCTGGATAGATCAACTTTAACTCCAGGATTAATTAGAAACCACTTATTCTACCTGGAAATATTTCATTCGTCCATATACCCATTTCCAGTGAGTTGATTCTGACCCACATTGACCAGATTTGGGGTTCTGAGACTGTAAATCTTTATGGGCGCAGACAGTCAAGTCACGTTTCTCCTGAGGAGTTCAGGTTGCTTTGAACCACTGACCTTGCAGTTAGCAGCCCAGCACCAAATGCTCAGAGATACCAGTACCATAGGCTTTATCAAATTCCACTGAGTTGATATAATAAATACCTTTCTCTGTGCTGCTCTTAGGTAAAATTTTAACTGCACTGCAAGGTCGGTTTTCCAAATCCACCATCTCTTTCACAAGAGAAAGTTGAGGCTATCTGTTCTGTAAGGCTACAGGGCCTCAGGAACCCTACACAGAGCCTCTAAAAGTTAGCCCATACTCAATGGCAGTGAATTTGGTTTGCTTTTTTCCAGAGCATAGGGGAACCTCCTTGTTCAGTCAATCTATCCTTTTGTGCTTCTGTGTTTTGTGAAGAATTCCCTTCAATCATATATTTCTGGGATCCTCATTTTACCTCTCTTAGAAGATCCTTAATTTTCAATAACTTCCATAACCAAATCTGAAGTAGACATTAAGGAATATGCTCATCTTGATGAGTGAATAGTTTTTATAGCCTAATGTCTCTTAAGATAGAGATTCTTCTAATCAGAAAAAGACCAATCGTTTCACAGAGACATCCTGACCACACGTATGTTCCTTCCACCTCTGCAAAATGATGAATTCTAGGACTTTGCTGAAGTAGGGTAAAACCAGCATTCTAAATATCCTCACTCTTTTCTTTCACAATAAAATATGGAGTTCTGCCTCCACTGGTGCTACTCAGAATACTTTTCTGAAATGCATATGGATTATCACTTATTTCAGTTTGCAATATCTCTGATTGATACAAATACCCAGGTACTCAATTAATGCACCATTTTTAAGCACACAGCATTTTATTTGTTTACGCTATATGTGCAAATAATTATGATAATAAGTCACACCCACTTATGAAACCTCACATTGATTGCCAACATCCTCATTAATTTATTATATTTGATTGCTATCCTTAGTTGCCATTGATTCTGCTCCCTCTGCTCACTGCTACCCTCTTTTCAGCAGAAAGAGACGCTGCCCTGTCCTGTGCCCGTCTAACAGTTGTGATGTTTGAGACCATTAGGGCAGCCCCTGAACTAATCCATCTCATTGAAGGCCTTCCTCTTTTCTGCTGAACCTCTGTTTTACCAAGCATGATAACCTTTTCCAGGGATGGGTCCCTCCTGAAATAGGTCTACAGTTTGTGAGAGAAAGTCTAATCATTCTCACTTGTAAGACCATGCTGTGTATACTTCTTCCAAGACAAATTTATTTATTCTGTGGCACTAAACAGTATTTTGATATTTTTTGCCAATTTCATAATTCAAATGCATCGATTTTCCTGCAGTCTCCCTTGGGCAATGTAGTCCAACTTTCACATGCATATGAGGAGATTGAAAACGCCCTGACTTGGGTCAGCTGTAAAGTCATTGCTCTTCAGCCCATGCAGCAGATTTGCCCAGTTAAATGTGTTGTTTGTTTCTTGCCGGTTACTTCCATGTGCTTTGAAGGTGGCATTTGCCAATAAGGGGATAAAAAAACAACAACAGATGATTAAGCATATAAAATTTTAGACTCTTAATTGAATGTCCAGAAAGCCATTGACCATGGCCAACATGACATATTTTACTGAAGACTTAAATCCCTTCCAGATTTCTATTGTGCCATCCTTAGATTGAAGCTGTTCATTTTTTCATGTTGCATTCTTCGTTGTTATCCTTACCAGGACTCCTTTATTCAAAGGTCATTTTCTTTTAGAGCAGTGGTTCTCAACCCCTTTGGGGGTCGAATGACCCTTTCACAGGGGTCGCCTAAGACAATCAGAAAACAAATATTTCCAGTGGACTTAGGAACTGAGGCACCACTAATTCTATCTGTCTCCAGGCAGGTCTGCCCATATGCAAATATGCCCACAGACAAGTACCTGGTGTGAAGACTGTTACACCAGGCTTCAAGACAAAATTCCATTTATTTGTCATTAGAAATAAATATTTCATAGTATAAAATTACATATTGTTTTTATGATTAACCACTGTTTTAATTATGTTCAATTTATGACAATGAAAATACATACTGTATATCAGATATTTGCATTATGATTCATAAGAGTAGCAAAACTACAGTTATGAAGTAGCAACGAAAATAATTTTATTGTTGGAGGTCACCACAACATGAGGAACTGTTTTAAGGGTCGTGACATTAGGAAGGTTGAAAACCACTTATTTAGAACAAGAATATAAAAGCACAGCATATTCTTTTTGATTTTCACTTTTCACTGTGGAGTAGATACGGTTTCCTTGAATTCCTTAGATCAAAGTTACTGGATTTCAGAGGGCATAAAACCAGGCGCTGTTCAAAGTTACACTCATGGTTGATTGCAACCATGGCACCTCTGTTCTCATTACAGAATCTTAAGGTATCATTACAATAGAGATTCCAGAGTCATGATTTCTTTCAAAGGGTATCAGGACATATCACTACCTACATTCCAGCTATCAAATTAGATTAGTCTCAAAAGAAAAAAATATATATATATTATATCAATATCATAAGTGTTAATATATTCCCCAGGCTTATTTCAATGGCAACCCTCAAATCAAAATTGCCTGAATAGAAATGTCTAATGTTTAGCCAGTCACAAGTCTTTTCTTATATTCTGAAATTTCGATCCCGGTGAATTGCCGAATTGTATGCATTACAAACCTAAATCCTCCAGAGTTTACTTGACGCCCAGTACAGTGGTTTCATACAGGGCTTGTAATAACACCTGAGGGCATGGTGGACAATTTTGAGCCGTTTAGGTGTCTATAATAGCTGAGGTGTGTTATTGGCAAAAAATTGGCAAGGGCCATACTTCTAGACTTACATAATCCTTAAAAGAGTCCTACATAAAAATATATATTTATGCAATTTCCCCCGGCTGGGCCCTGGGTCCCCACTCTGCACTCCCCCTCATTCACAATGTTGTGATTTTTTTTTTGGGGGGGGTCTTTGTTGCCTGATACCTGATCCCTTCGCCGCCTTGTCATCTTACAGGCAGGCTGGTGTGCTTTTACCATGTGGGCTTTGTTGTTTCTCAGTTAGATGGCTTCTTGTTTATTTTCCAGCATGTGGGACCCCAGATTCTATGTAATTTGACAGCTTGACACCATCAGCTTTCTTCACCGCATTTGCTTATGTACCCGCTTTGTCTTCAGCATTCATGTCAGGGTAGGCTGGTGTGCTTCTTCCTTGTGGGTTTTGCTGTTTCTTAGCTAGATGGCTGCCTGTTTGTCTTCAAGCCTTTAAGACCCCAGATGCTGCACCATTTGATAGCCGGACACCATCTGCTTTCCTCACCACTTTTGCTAATGCACCCCCTCTGTCCTCAGTGATCGAGTAGGGACAGGCTGGTGTGCTTCTTCCGTGTGGGTTTTGTTGTCTCTCAGCTAGATGGCTGCTTGTTTATCTATAGGTCTTTAAGGATTCAGGTGCTATATCTTTTGGTAGCTGGGCAGCATCAGCTTTCTTCACCACACTTGCTTGCACACCCATTGTCTTCAGTGATTCAGGTGTTATATCTTTTGGTAGCCAAGCACCATCCACTTTCTTCACCACATTTTCTTGTGCACCCATTGTCTTCAGCAATTGTGCCAGGCAGATGAGCATCCCAGACTTCCGAATTGTTAGAACAAAGTGTCCTTGTGTTAAGGGAGTACTTGTGCAGGGGCCCACTGTCCATCTGTTTTCTTAATACTCAACCTATAAATATATATACATAGATCTATTCCCCCTCATCATATATAACTGTATTTACATCTTTATATGCCTGTATTTACATCTCTATGACTTCCCTTGCAGAAGGGCTTCAGGGAGGAGATGAGCCAGTCAGGGTGCTGTGTAGCAATGATGAAATATGCAATTTTCCTCTAGTTCTTAAATGCTTCGTCCACCCCACTACCATGATCCCAATTCTACTTTACATAGCCAGCTGGACCAGAGGATGTACACTGGCACAGATAGGAACTGGAAATACAGTGAACCCAGGACAGATGAACCCCTCAGGACCAGTGGAGAGAGTGGCAATAATGGGAGGGTGGAGGGAAGGTGAGGGAGAAAGGGGGAACAGATGACAAGGTCTACATATGGCCACCTCCCTGGGGAACGGACAGCAAAGAAGTAGATGAGGGAGATGTCGATGGGGTAAGATATAATAAAACAATAATAATTCATAAATTATCAAGGGTTCAGGGGGAGGGGGGAGCGGGGAGGGAGGGGGAAAAAAGGAGGAGCTGACACCAAGGGTTCAAGTGGAGAGCAGGTGTTGTGAGAATGATGAAGTTAACATATGTACTAATGTGCTGGATACAAATGCTGCATGTACGGATTGTGTTGAGTTGTATGAGTCCCTAATAAAATGATTATTAAAAAAGTAATAATAAATAAAATACATATTTATTTTTGTGAAAATGATTTATAATCATCTGAATCTATTTCTAACATTATTTAATCTATAAAAACATAATTTTGAAATTATGTGCTGAGTTTTTCAAGAACACAATTGCTATTTATAATCAAAATAAATATGCATATCCTTTAATTTGAATCTCTCCTAGAAGTTGTCCACAATTTAAATAAAATCATCACATCAGGTCTGGCATTATTATTTGTAATACTCTGATACATGTATCAGTGTAAATTATAGCTGTCCTACATAGTGTGGTTCTGTATTTATTTTTCAAGTACATGACTATCATTATTTCTTCTAGTGCTAGTTGATAGTTATTGTCAAATGGACCCCAAGTCATGAGACTGTTTGCCCAACCCAATGTCATCGATTTTGAGGCTGAGTGACTCAATATAGTGTTTTCGGGGCTGTAAGTCATTATAGAAGCACATATCCTTAATATTTTTCCTCTGAGTGGTTGGTGGGCTTGCACCACTAACCTTCTGCTTAGTAGTCCTACACTTACTCAGTCTTCAGGGTAAACGATTCCATAGAAAACATATTTCTCAGCTCTCCCATATGTTCACAATAATTAATTTGCTTTTTCCAAGTGTCTGCTATTATTAAGAAATTTTTTAAAAAAGGAAAACCCTGCATGTCTCTTTTAACCACGTGTAAGATTTTGACCTGGAAATTGAATTTTCTATGATGCTGAATCAATTTCAACCATGCTCTCATACTAAGAATCGGAAGGAAAATGGCAATCTACTGCTGAAAATCAGCCTGCCGCAAACTGTGTGGACCAAATAGTCTGCTCTGCACCCAGCCCTGGGGATGGAGAATGATGGTGCTTCATTTAGACAGCATCCAGTCAGACATATTCATAGTGTCCTCATGCATCAGGGTTGACATAAAGGCAGTGCATAATAACAATCAGGTTTCGATTAGAATGATATTTAAAGTATTTAACCACTGTACTGTCTGGTACAAGGCCTTTTCAGAATTAGATCCAGCAATAAACAATTCTTGGGTTGTACATTCTACACAAACTGAATATTAATAATGGGCATAAATATGTCAATAATTATGAAATAACTTCTGACAATACTTAAACAGATTTTATTTGTTTATACACCCACTAGCAGAAGAAAGAACTTTCTGCGCTCCACTTTATATATTTTTGGCTAGTTTGATGAGAATATTAACAACCCATAATGTTTACTTTTTTCCTTTTCTTAATGATTGAACGTTTTTCTTCTGAATGTATGGGTTCATTTTTTCTGTTTTTGCAATTTTAATTAATTAATTTTCTTCTGTTGTAGTGGTTTAGAATTTTTTTAATCGTTTTATTAGGGACTCTTACAACTCTTATCATGACCCATACATACATCAGTTGTGTAAAGCACATTTGTACATTCATTGCCTTCATCATTCACAAAGCATTTGTTCTCCACTTAAGCCCCTGGCATCAGGTCCTCATTTTTTCCTCTCCCTCC
>NW_022111324.1:39318567-39322281 GCF_000313985.2 Echinops telfairi | reverse complement strand
CCTATCATTTGGAAATATATTAATTTATGTGCATTAAATAGTGTGCTTCATAGTACATTTGTTATATCTTGAGGAAGCAAGCATGATTTCATTGCTAATTATTTAATTGAAATGATCACCTAGGTCCTTCATTCTCCATGAATGTTAAGTTGGAAGTTTTTCTGATTTAAATAGCTGCCAGAGCTGATTAATTGGCAAGCAGAAGGTAAACCAGGAAGTCGGAGAGTCACAGGTTGTTGGAGGAAGAAGCATAATGATGCCTAATAGTGATAAGAGTTATAAGAGCCCTCAATAAAATGATTTAAAGAAAAAAGATCACAGGCCAGTGGGTGAAAAGTGTTTGTGGACCCAGTAGCATCTCAACACTGGCAGGAGCCTTCACATGGCTCCTTCAGCTCCAGGGCTCTAGCTTAGTTCCATGTGTCTTCTCAACAGGAATGTCTTCCAGGGAGTGAGTGTGTGTCTTGCCTCCAGCAGGCTATTTACCTCCTTTGTGGCTCCAAATGAAGTCCTCAAGCCCAAGCCGTGACCTGATGGACAGGCCAAACTCCACCTCTTCACTCTTAATCTCCAACTGACAACAGATTATGTAACTACAACATTCATCCTGCACTAACTTGTTTGATGTAACAAGGAATTTATTTATAGTCTAACTTAGTAACTCCTAGTATTTGACCTTGTCTATTAATTGTTTTAATGTAATAAAATGTATATGTCTCAAATTTCTTAAATTAAAAGATAAGATGATTTAAAGTGCTGAAATAATACATGCAAATGTCTTATCAAGTGGCCCAGAGCAAAAGTATGATAATCAAACTATAATTCCCCATGGTTGAAACTTATTTTTTTTTATATAATTTCATCTGGTTTGGAATAATTTTCCAAATATTTTGACTAACATGCATTGCTAGGCATTGTGGAAGACAAAAATCTAGAGTGAAGGAGAAGAAATGATTTCTGAAGGAACAAATGAGGATGCAGAAACCCACTGGTAAACTAGTTTGTGGCTTTCTCTATAAAATAAATGAAGTATAAAAATGAAGAGCGAAATAGCTCGATCATAAAAAGGGCCTATGTGACTGAGTTTATGTACACACAATGATATAGTGTACCTGAAGGGGAAAATGTATTATAAAATGATCACGTTAGATTGTTCTAAGGGACTTTTTTTTTTTTTGTCTTTTTCCTTTTACACCCCTGTAATAAATAACCTGACTACTCTAAGTTATCCTCAGGGTATCACACTTAGTGGAGGTCTCATGTTTTCCTCCAATTATAGAATTCCTAGGAGTCCATCTTGTGAACTGCAATGAACTGTTCCTACAGGCTGTCAACTGGTGATCACAGGAGGGCCACTGACCGTTAAGCAGTACATCAAAAGATGGCACAGGGAAGGCAATTTATTTTCGTACCTTTATATTTGCAACCCACAGAGAGATGTGCAATACTTGTTGCTACTTGCTTCTTTTTATTTGTAGAAATAATATAGTGCAAGTAAAATTATCTCAGAGAGAAGGCCTCAGGAGAATGAAACACTAAAATGCCCTGAACACTGCATGTACAGAGAATGTGATGTTAAATTTTCTGGCGTGAATGCATTCAATGGGTTATAGAGTCTATCTCCTATATTTGTGTGCAAAATGTTCATAAAGAAACAGATGAGAGAGGCTCAATATTTTATTAGAAAAATGCCAGAAGTATGTGTTATTTTGTTTTATATAATAAGTAGTAGACACTTTTCTAAAGATTCCAATATTTTGACAATTCTCATGCAAACCAACTTATGTGTACATATGATATACTGCAATATATTAATCATAATGGGTATAAAACCTGTGAATATACAATCCTATATTTATCATATCTTAAAAATACTACAGTTTAGTTTCAATTAGAAAATGTACATTTTATAAAATATAATATATAAGATATATTTTACCAGAGATATTTTTGCAGAAATGTTTCCTAACTTAAGGTGAGTTTATTTATAAACACTGTATATACTAATGATTGAGATTTTCAGCACCTTTTTTAAGCAGTTTTTGTGGTAAAATTAGGTACCTCTGCTGATATTCAGGTTGGCTTATACTCGTGTATGTACAGTACATTGCTTGCATTCAGGATTTTGTTTGTGAAGGAAACAGCCCTCATATGATTCTCTGCCACTCACCGTGTTTGCCCAAACAAGGACTTTGGCCTTGAAACATTGTACTGCATCCATATGAGTACTTGGTGATAATGACCTGTTGCAGGCTCCACAGGTACATCTTTGTGTTGCTTTTGCATATGCATTGTAAGCACTTGGCCTTACCCTATTGCTGCATCTGTTCCAGGCAATGAAGTGTGGGACTTCTGCCTACAGCCTGTGAGGGGTGCATGCAGACCGTAAAGCAGCATCAGCTGTGGAAAGTAACAAACTGGACAGGAGACCAATGCTCCATACTGAAGCTGATCTTACTCTGTTTCATCCATTGCTTGCGTAAGTCATGTTTTTCTTCACCAAGCAGACACCTGTAAGCCACAGTGTTGCTGCTTCTGATACAAGCATTTATTAATGGTCATTTCCGTTTCCCATCCTCCATGCAATGGGGCTCCTTCTCTGAGATGGTAACTGTCAGAGTTTCAATAATGATATTTATACACTTTTACTTCACAGCAAAACTCATGCAGGAGAAAATGTTAATGGCTTATATCTGACTATTTTGTATTACTTTTAAATTATTTATAGCTTATATTATTCATTATCATTTTTCATAATTTATCTAGTGGGTCTACAAGTGGTTTTCCTCCCATCAATTTTAGGAGAGCATGCTGCACAAGAAATATTTATTGAATTTGGGATGATTTGCTTCATACATTTCTGCAATTTTCACAAAACTTCATTATTTGGGTACAGATTGTGTGTATTGTCTTGTGAGATACTATTGAGTTGGTTCTAACACAATGACCCCCAAACAGAGCAAAACATTGCCAGGTCTGGCACCAGGCTCACAAGTGTTAAGTTTGAGCCTCTTGTTTAAGCCACTGTCATCTATAACTCATGGAGGGTTCCTGTGTTTTGCTGATACTGTACTCACCAAGCATATCCTTTTATAGATAAAGATACATGAACATATAGAGAGATATGCTTCAAAACAATCCTGAAAAACTTTCATTCTTTTAAGTCCATTTTCCGACATATTTTTCTAAGTCCCCTTCTAATACCATGGTGAATGTCATTTACATTATAAAATCAAAGAAATAATTTAATACCATTGATTAATTTTTTTCCTTAGAGAATAACATTACTGGAGAACACTATATTACAACTTTTGCAGTATTGTACTATAAATTAAATGTAACAGGTCGCCGTCGCTGCTCCATGTGAGACTAGGTCATTCTGCTATGACATGGTGGTCCCCTCGAAGCATCGGGAGCTTAGTCACCCTCACCTCACTTTAGTCTTCTCTCTCTCAGCCCTCAAAGGGATTGGGGACCAGGAAGGCGCCCTGTACAGCCTTCAACTCTTTTTAACTCCTGTAATATTTAAGCAAAGGTTGAAAATTAACAGAAGTGGAGCAGAATTGATCCCTGCACTTGTATGGTATTTTAAAATGAATTTTTTAAATTTAATCATTTTATTGGGGCTCATACAATTCATCACAATACATAGATCAATTGTGTAAAGCACACCTATACATTTGTTGCCCTCACCATTCTTAAAATTCGCTTTCC
>NW_022111324.1:39295482-39318317 GCF_000313985.2 Echinops telfairi | reverse complement strand
CGGGAGAGTGTAGCCTGAGAATGTCAGCCTCCAGCAATGACCAGTGAGTACGCCCTTACTCGAAATTAGAAACGGGGAGGGGACGTGTTCAAACTAAACTAAAATACAAGTAATAATGTTCAGAGTTATTTTGTAGTACTTCTGTTTCCTAATTTAATAGGTTACTATTATTAGTCTGTATAAATTTCTGGCTTCAAATTTTTAGAAAACATAATCCACACTTGAAGTTGTACATTGACATTGCTGATAAAAATGAGTGTTTTGTTATTAATATATGCATATAATTTTGTTATATTTTCATAAATTTATAAGCGTTAATATGATTAAGCTTTATTATGGCTCTTTTGATCAGAAGTAATAGAATGAGTTCACTCCAGAAGAAGAGTAGATTTATCATGAACACCAACTCTGTGTTTTCGAATTCAACTGCAAAAAATCGCATGGAACGCCACCCAGCACAGGGCAGCCGTGAGACGGGCATGCAAAACCATCGTTCCGTCTTAGCCATTGTCCTTACAGGTGCCTGAACTCTACCTTTGTATTCTATATAGTCCCAATATTTCTCGGGGTTTTATTTCCCTCAAAAATTGGGGGGAATTTAAATCTACAGGATAATTTAAAATGTTCTATAGCATTTTATTTTAGTTTTTAAATGCTTTAGCATCTTTGAGTTTAAGGAAAATACTGTGGCTACATCTGGCCCACTCCTCTTCTGTCCATAATAAGGACTTCATATGAAAATTTTAATCTCTCCTCAAGAGGGATGCTGCAGAATCACGTCTTGAACTGATATGAAACTTGACTCCATTCCCAGATATATGGCTGTCTCACAGTCTTCCTACTGCAAGCCAGGTAACTCGTGCATGAAAGCCACCCCCCTTTCGAATGGTAGTAAACATTGAAGTACATGTTCCCTGGCAAGATGTTAAGTGTGCTCTAACTAGATTTTAGTTCTTTGCTTCAGGAGAATTGTACTTCCAGATACAATCGTCAGCTTCTACTTTAGAAGTATTTATCTTTACTTACCATACATTATTTGGGATACATTGTTGTTCCATGAAACAGAGAATAGAATAGTCACAATACGCCTACTATTCATAGACAACTTACTCCTTCCGTCATATGTGATGAATATTTGTCTTCACTTACAGCCAATAACACCATTCCTAGTATCTGCATATGATTTCTCCCCAGATATTCACAATGTACTCAACTAATTTTCTGTAGTTTGAGATTTGTTTGGTTTCTTTTGTTTTTATTTAATTCTCTCTTTTTGAACAATTCTATAATGAGTAACTTCTGAACTCACTATTGCATTATGTAATTCTTTATAAAAGTAGAAATAACTATTAGCTACAAAATCCAATGTTATGTATTTTTTTAATTTAGATTCACCCTTGCTGATTATCCTTTAGGATGTTATCACATGTCATATGTATACCATAGGTCACCAGCTGCATGTGTGCATTTTTACAAACCCATATAATGTAAATCCATTTTAAATACATAAAAGGTAAATCAATCATAAATGTAGATACTTCCAATCAAAATAAGAGAGATGAATCATGTCTAGATGTAATGTTGTTCTACACCAACCAGTCGATTCTGATTCAAAGCAAAATATATGCCAAAGGAGAACCGTAATCTTGGGTTTCCTGGGATGGATTCTTTACGGGAGCAATCTTTTCTCCCTCAGAGTCACTTGTGTGTTTGGACTGTTAACCCAGTTAATCACTGAACTTTCAGAACTTTCAACAAATAAATATTATTGTATATAACATTTCACTCAGTGACTCTAAATTTAAAATGTACAAGTACGTACACATATATAGAGAAAAAATAAAATAAATAAGGATAAATGCTAACAATTAGTGTATAAAAGTAAACTGTATATATGACCTTATTGAACTTTTGTTTTATAGTATAATCTCCGTTTAATTGTTTTAATCATTTAAGTAGGCTTGGAAGTTTTCAAAATTAATATTGGGAGAGAAGAAATCTACACATAATTAAGGAGATAAAAAGTTCAGTTAACAAGAGACATTATGAAAAATGGTATACTGATTTATAAGACAAATATATACTATGTTTCTTTATACTTCTGACCTTATGTAATATGATTGTTTATCATTTTCATGAAACTTCTTAAAATCAGAAAGAGACTGTTGTTGCTGTTTCTTAGGGGCCACTGAGCTGGCTGTGAATCATAATGACCCTATCTATCTATGTGCAACAGAATGACACACTGCTCCCTCCTCACACTATTCTTTAGAGAGAGCTTTGCAAGCAAGGTATACTGATTGAGTTTTCAAATTATTTCAACTACACGTTTCACTTAAACATGCCATGTTTTTCTTACATTTAAAATGTATTAGTTCTATAATCTCAGAGATAACTTGAGTACAAGCTACTTTACTATTTGAAGTAGTTTATTGTGCCAACCTGGCTGATAAACACATGTGGGGTTAACTAAAGGGCAGAGAGATAAATGGCTTGGTGAGCCTCGCCTTTCTAGTTCTTGGGTCTCTTGCTTCTGATGGTTAGACCAGGGTGCAGCTGCCTTAGCTGGTTGCCTACTTCCACTGGCAAGGCTCACTTCCTGCAAGACATCCCTGAGGAGAAGCCACATGGACCTACCCTGATATAGCCCGGGCTGCTGGAGCACTGGTGTGGAGATCCCTGCCAGTGCTGAGATGCTTACATGTTCACTGACTTGACTTTCCTCCTGCAGTTGGCATCATTGCATCCGTTTTGTGAGAAGGAGAAGGACTTTGTGGATTGGTGTTGGAGATATGGGTTAATGAGTTAATGTTGGACTTGTGAGCTTGGGCAGCACTGGGTTGGACATTTTCTTGTGCACACTTAACCTTTACATAAAACTCTCTCTTATACATGAATTTTTGTGGATTTTTTTCTCTAAAGTACCCAGACTAACACATTATTACTGGGGAGATGATCATCATAATAGCTTTGTTGACTTTATTAAAGAAATGTACTATGTTATTAAATGAATAAAACCAGATATTTGGATAGACCATTACAAACTCTGCACAATTGTCCAAGATTTTAAAAGCCAAAAATTAGATAGAAATATTTAATAATATATCTTAATTTTAGTAATTGTTTACCTGGACTAAAAAAATGCCATATTTTTACTGGAGATTTCATTTTACAAGATTGAAAAGTACTAACTAATTGTCTATTTTAATTATTTAAAAAATTACATTGTCATTTTAGTAAGTTATTTGCTTAAAATTTTAAAACACCACAACGTGATATATAGGATATACCCTGGGGCATAGTGTGCTATGCTTTGGGCAAGGTATGCAGGTCTAAGCCGCCAGCAGACTCGTCTAGAGGTGCACTCTCAGAAACATGCGGGACAGTTAGGGGCAGCTGGCCTCTGTGCTGCAGACTCACTGTGCCTCTGATAGTATGGATGCAGGTAGGTAGGCCAGGCTGTCAGGGAAGGAGGGAGGGAAAGAGGGAGAAAGAGAAAGAGATAGAGAACGAGGGAGAGAGGGAAGAACAGAGAAAGATGAGTGTTGTTCAAACCATCTGAAATCTCTGTTAACTACAATGTTTCGGCTGGTACCTTAAGGCTTTTTCCTTGACTTTGCTGGACGCAGCCACACATCTTTGTGTTTTGGAACATGAGCTAAAGCAGCAGTATATACCTGGGTGTTTTGTTGCAGATAATTTTTATTTTATGTGGTGAATTCCGGAGTAAGAAATTGAACAAGCCACAGAAGTGCATTAAATGCTCCTGCGATAAGCATCTAACTAACTGGGAACAAAAAATTCAAAGTGCTATGTTTATCCTCCAGCCCTGATGTGCATTACTGTCATATGCATATCTTTAAACTATAATCTCGATTATTGCAGGTTGTATAACTTAAATGTTTTATCCCTGATGTTATGAGATTAAGATTCATTATATATCTGATGAAAACAGAGTATTAACTAATACTAGTTTCCTTTTGATTAGGTGATAAAATAATAATAAGATTTATTAATTCAAAAATAAGGTAACATATTAGGCATTAGTAAAATATTACAATTACCAAAACTTTTGTTAAACAGTCTAAATCAATGATAAGATATGTTTTATTATTAAATAAACTATATCCTCCATAGAATGAATGAAACAATTCATAAACTGAATATATGTTCCTATGATATATTAGCAAAATTTACATTTCCAATGTTTACATTTTAAATAAGTAAAATCAAAATTTTTAAATAATAAAAAAAACAAAATCTGTACTCAAGACAATAGTTTCAGCAATAACAACTAGAGGTAGCCCATGTTTTTATTAGCAAAACACGAGTACAAAATTGGACAGAGTTCTCAAAAATAACTCTTCTGTGGCATGCTAACATGACGGATAGCAATTTGAGAACTATGAAGCCAGGAAAAATTGCTACAGTATCAAATAACAACATTTGAGTTTGTGAGCTACCCGTTTTAGGGCTCTCCCTTGCTCCTAGAATTAGCTGATTTTTTTTCCGGATAGGTGGCTGAGCAGATGTAATATTGGAGAGGGGAATTTGGAAGTGAAATGATTGCAGAAAAATTGAGATTATCGAGAATCGTAGCATGATTATCTATAGCACTGTAGCATCAGTAGTAACAAGAACCACCTTCTCACATATTTATATATGGCTATTAAACTACACATTTATATAAGGTACTCCAAACTATGGCACTGAAATTGAAAACTAGGGGTCTTGCAAACTTGCTATATTGTAAACAAATACATTTCTCAGCAACATAGAGCTTGGGCAAGAGGAAGGAGAAGTCTAGAGACTTGAGCTACCTGAGCATAATTTATTTCTGTATATTGGCTGAAAGCTAAATTATGTAAGTCCAATAAGAAAGCCATTGGGAAATTTTAAAATTCAGTATACATATGAGGAATTAAATCAGTGGCTAAATAAAGCTGAAAACATTTCAGATATAGGAAATATTATTTAACAGACCCATGAAATCATGAGGTCAACAAACTAAAAGATGAATTAAAATGTAAGCATTATCACATTGTGCCAGGCTGAATAACATCCCCTTAAAGATACTTATGCCCTAATCTCCCAATCTTCTATTTTATCTTACAGGATAAAAGCTTTGTTACATTTGTGATTAAGTGAAAGATTCTGAACTAGATAAATAATCCCGGGTTATATGGATAAGTCTAATTTATCACAATGACATACACATTTGGGAGGTGCTTCCTATTTTTTGAGCCCCAGTGGTGCTGTCAGGTAAGCATTGGGCTGTCAACTGCAAGGTGCGAAGTTGAAACTCACCTCCTACTCCTTGGGAGAGATATGGCTATTTACTCCCATAAAGAAATGCATATTTGGAAATGCTATGCGTAGTCTCTCTGAGTTGGGATAGGCCCAATGACGCTGAGTTTCAAATACATTATTAGTTTTTTGTTAAAGGAAGGTAAGAACAAAAAAGAAAACTAATTCACTGCCATCAAGTCTATACCAACTCAGAGTGACCATATAGGCTGTAAATTGCTATGAGGGCGGATAGATGACTCCATCTTTCTCTCAATTAAAAGGAAGTCTAACTCAGCTCCCATGGCTTGTCTGTCAGTTTGCCGTACTGTGGTGGTTTGCATGGTGCTGTGATGCTGGAAGTGATGTCAATAGTATTAAAAATGCCAGCAGGGTCATCCAAGGTGAACAAGTTTCAGCTTCCAGACTAAGAAAAGCCAATGACGAAGAAATTGTCTGCCTGTCAGAAGAAGTAGCCGCTGAAAACCTTATGCATTTTATGGAAATATCTTCTGACACTCAAGGCCTGAAAAAAGGAGACTGTTCAAGATAGAGTCAGAGAATGAGTCCCTGGGGTCGGACCAAAAAAACAAAACAAAACCCAAAACCAAACGTATTTCTATGAAGTCAATGCTAACTCATAGTGACCTCATCAAGTTTCCGAGTGTAACTCTGAGTGTTTCCTGGAGAAGGCCCAGGCTTTCACCCTCCGAGCTACTAATGATTTTACATTGCTAACTCTGTGGGTCACAGACAAGCACATAACCACTATACCACCAGGATCTTGGATGAAAGCAAAGAATCCCAGAAAAATTTGTTTTACTGACTATGCCAAAGCATTTCACTGTGTGGGTCATAACAAACTAAAGATAGACCTAAGGAAAATGAGGATTCCAGAACACTTCACTGTGCTCATTTGGAACTTTTACTTGGCTCAAGAGCTGCTGTGTGAAGAGAACAAGGGATTCGTGTGTGCTGTAAAATCAAGAAAAGAGTGCATCAGGGTTGTATATTTTCACCATACTCATTCAACCTACATGCTGAGGAAATTATCAGAGAAGTTGATTTTACGAAGAGGACTTTAGTGCCAACATTGGAGGAAGGTTTAGTAACCAGCTAGGACCTGCAGACGTCACTACCTTGCTTGGTCAGAGTGAGGAAGACTTGAAGCACTTCTCAAAAAGATCAAGGATTGCAGCCCTCTGTATCAAGTGCAATTCAATGTAAAAAAGATCAAACTCCCCACAACTTGACCAGTAGGTAACATATGGATATATGGAGGAAAGTTTGAAATTATCAAGGATTTTGTTTTGCTTGGATCCATTATCAATGCTCATGGAAGCAGCAGTCAAGGGATGAAAAGAAGGGTTGCATAAATCTGCTGCAAAAGACCTCTTTAGAGTATAGAAAAACAAGGATGTTACTTTGAGGAAAATCCTAAGAAGAGTGGATGCATTTAAATTATGGTACTCAAGAATATTCAAAGTGCCATGAACTTCTATGGACGAAATCTATATTGGAAGAAGTGATCCTTAAGGGAAAGAATAGTGAGACTTAGTCTCAAGATCTTTGGACATGATGTCAGGATAGACCAGTCTCTGGAGAAGGGCATCATGCTTGGTACAGTTGAGGGAGAGCAAAAGAGAGGAAGGCCCTTAATAATATAGGGATTGGCACAGCGATTTCAACTATGGGCGCAAGCATAGGAACAGTTATGGAAATGGCATAGGACTGAACAGTGTTTTGTTTGTTTTTCCTGTTGTGCATAGGGTCACTGAGGCTCAGAACAGATTCTATGGCACCTGTCAACATCAACAACAAAATAATTCAACTCACTGCCATCATGTATTAGAATTTTATGTCTAAATAAGATTCAGTCAATGCAGATACCGTCTTTGATTTATTAATTCCTCCCTTGATTATACATAGTACTTTTCACACACAGAAATAAATACTGGTACATATAGCAACATGGGTGAACCTCAAAATAGTATGCTTTTAAAAATGAAACATCCAGAGAAGACAAAGACAGAAAGCCTTTAAATGTCTGTCAAGGAAAAGAAATGCTTGATGAAGACTGGTTAGTAGATATGGGGTGATATGTCGGGATGATGAGGGTTTTAAAACTAGAGATAGATGATGATTCCCAACATGGTGAATGTATTTTCTGTTACTGATTTGCACATGATAAAATGGCTAATTGTTACATGAATTTCACCTTAGTAAAATAAAAAGTAGTAGTTTATATTTATTTAATGGGGAAAATAAGTGATAAAGCATTCTTATCACATAAGTTACCCAATTAAATATACAATGTACTTTAGCAAATATATAGTAATGTAGATAGATAGATGATAGATAGATAGATAGATAGATAGATAGATAGATAGATAGATAGAGCCTTCAAAAGAAAAACAGCCTAAAAGCTGTAAAACTGTATCAGTTAAGATTATGCTGCAGTGAAGAATAGCTCAAAATCTTAGTGATTTATAACTGTAATGTTTTTACTACTATGTATCTATGGCAGGTTGGCTATAATTCCATACCACACTCTGTTTATTTTGGGGAATTTTCTAGCTAAACCATCTCAAGTAGAGTTTCATCCCATCCTGGGAAAGATTGATGTTAAAAGCCAACCCGTAGGCTATCCTTTAAAGCTTCTTATTGGGAGTCCACATTGCTCTGATCCACATTTTATTAGCCAACCAATTTACGGACATCAAACACCCGAGCATAGAGTGAGTCAATGATTCCAAGCCATAGTGAGACCACAGGACAGAGTAGCACTGCTGCACAAGGTTGCCAAGACTGGCATCTTCATATGCATCAGACTGCCTTGTTTCCTGCAGGAAAAATTCTACATTACAAAAGGAGGGCAATGACTATTTTGAATAATAATACATTCTCCCATAATGGGGAGAGATGCAATAGACAAACAGGGTCAAATTCTATATTTGCTATTCAGTAACAATGTAACTTCAATCAAACTAACTAGCCTCTGTGCATAAAATTATTTATTTCAAAAGTACACATAAATCCAGTAACAAGTCCGCATAATTAGAATGACTATCCTATCTAGTCTAGTGTGTGGATTGAAGGACTCTCTTGGATATATGTTGCCGTAGCTCTATCGAGGGAGAAAGCTGGGCCTTTCTACTCCCTTAAAGAGCTACCGTCCTAGAAACCTATGGGTCAGGGTCTCTATGGGTCAGAAGTGACTCACTGGCAGTGAACGAGTGAGGAACTGTACGGAGGGAGGGTTAGTCTTGAGCCAAACTTTTGTCTTTTTTTTTTTAATATCAAAAGACTACAATAAGCAAGTAAAGATAAGGGAAGATAGATGCCACATCACAAGAAGATCCCGACTTCCAGTGCCAACATAGGGAAGAGAAGCCATCTCCCAGCGCTAGCACCCTGCATTTCACCTCCTCCCTCCAAAACCGGGAGAGAAGGAACTCGTGCTTGTGAAAGCCTTTCACTTGTGTTATTCTATGACAGCAGCCTAGATCTAAAGAAATGGTACTTTAAAAAAGTAAAAATATCATTCACTATTGTATTCAAATCTGGATTATAAGTACTCATACTTGATGTAAACCACAGTAATTATACTCAAATGCTGATCTATCTGCTTTTAATGAAATTTAATGGTAACCATTTCTAATAGGCCTCACTCAATACTACATTGATTGCCTGCGGCACTCCTCATTCATTCCTTCTATGTTCTCTCTGTAGCATTTAATCTTTTTACTTAATTTCATAAGAGATACTTTGGATGAAATAAAGCTACTTTTAAGATATTATATAAAAGTGAATCTCACACCCTCCTTTAAAAAAATGGAAACATGAGGTATTACGCATTGAGATAGCCTAAATAAATCTTAAATAATTGCAGGTATGACATTTGCTAATTGTGTTTTCAGCAATGCAGAAAGATACAGCAGTGGTGTCTACTATGTAGAGCACACCCTTAATTTGCACTGCAAAAAGACTCACTTTCTATTATTATCTACTTTCTTACCAGAATTTATTGCTTTCTCTTTATAAATAGATCAGCTCTTAATGTAGTTTTACATACATTATTTGAGTTGATATACATGATCTTTTCACTGAATTTATAAATCTGTGGAACATACACTCTCGTGTATTAAAACGCATGAATGATAGAGGAGAGTGGTATCTGACATCCTCCAGCTGAGCAAGGAAGACGAAACACAAACTCCACCTGGGCATCGCCCACAGCAGGTTTCTATTAGACTGGTGGCAAAGTGCCTCATCCATCGGAAGGCTGACCACTGTGCAGCCATTTGAAACTGCTGATCTGAGACTCCTTACTGAGTTACAGTCTGGGAACCCCATAGGGTCAGTTCTGTTTTGTCCTAGCTTGTCTGAGTCAGAATTGACTTATTGGCAGTGATTTTTTTTCTTTTGTTGTCAAATATGCCCCACCCTCCAAACTTCCTAACAATTCTGATGTCAACTGTCTCTCTAGCAGATGTATTTTTTTTTTAGCTGAGTTTGATAGATTATTCAATGGCCACACAAAAGGCACTGAATACGCAGCTAGGATTAAGGAAGGTAACAGGGTGCAAATGCTCAGGATACCATTGGCTTAAAAAAGCCACTCTTTCACTGTGCCCACAGGCTGTTCTCTTTCTGTTTTTTGTTTGTTTTGTTTTCCTCTCAGACAGATGTTTTTTTAGGTTGTGCCTTGCTCATGCAATTTTATAAAACTCTTTTCAGACGGCTGCCAATAATTGTCCAAAGGACACACAAGCTTCAGCCCAAAGGTCCTCAGCTCTAGCTCAGAAGGTCTTAAGCTGGGATATTCAGAAAGGTGGTATTAAAATTCAAGAGAAGACTAGTTGGGGGAATTGACTGATAGGAATAGAAAAAATATGCAGAGACAAATAGTAGATATCAAATCAAATATAAATGTAAGAAGCATAAAATTTGATCTGTCACCATAGTTTTTTTCAATAATATTTTACTTTATGTTAATGGCAACTATGCATTACTTAAAACAGTCAGTAAATCTTAACTCTAATAAAGGAATAACTATAACAAAATTTGTAAACTCAATGCAGGGTATTTAGTGAAGCTACAATGCATTTTTTTTTTTTTTTTTGGCTTAGGATAAAGCACTTTAAAATTCTGGCTGGCATTTAGAAACAGTTCTTAGTGATAGATAAGATAAAGTAGAGTGGAACATATAATTTTCTGTAGCTAGTGAGTCTAGACTTCTATAGGGAATTCAATTGCTTGTGATGAAATGGAAGCAAATAATTTTTTGGCAAGTAGTATTTTCTTATATACATGAAACAGCTAGGTAATATGTGTAAAATGTGCTAATGAATGAAAGCAAATTATTTTTGTAACATCTTTTTAAATCTCTGATACATATATTTAACAAAAACTCATTAAGCACTCAATATGGACAAGAAAATGCTCTAGGGAATACAAGAAATTAAAGATAATTGATTATAACATTTCTAGATAACCACTGCAATCAAGTGAATTCTCGTTCAGAGTGACCCCACAGGACAGGGTAGACCTGCCCTGGTAGGTTTCTGGTACAGTAATGTTTTACAGGTGTAGAAAGCCTCATTTTTCTCCTGCAGAGCAGCTGGTGGTTTTGAACTTCTGATATTGTCATTAGCAGCTGAACTCATAATTCACTATGCCACCAGGGTTCCACCATGGAGTTATTTGTTGAGTTACTAGCCAAAAGTACAGCGGTTCAAACCCACCAGCCCTTCTTCAGGAGAAAGAGGAGGTTTCGACCCCCACCCCCCCTAAAAAAGGTCCAGAACTTCAAACCCACTGGGAGAGCTCTCCTCTGCTACAGAGGTCATTATGAGTCTGAATTTACCATGATGACATTGAGTTTGAATTTTTTTTTAACTTTAGTAGGACAAATAGTGATAACTAATTTACAGATAAAGACAAAAGTAATAAAATATGCCAGATAATTAAAAAGTATTTGGGGGAAATTCCTTAAAATTTAGTGACAGGGAGTGAGGAAAGGATTTAGATGTTTTGAATTAAAAATGCAGTACAGAAACTAGACAGTCTTATAAAATTGTTAAAGAAAAAGAACATAAACAGGAAGTCAATAATATCTTCTATCTTCAAATTCTTCAGCTGCATAGGTAAGCTGCTACCCGTGGATCAAGTTTCGTATGTTGCTACAGTTAGTGATGTAGAGGTTCTGCATAGTTACTTCTCACCCTTGCAGAGACCACAGCTCCATCTGTAAAATAAAAACGAGAAAGCTGAATCAAGTAAGGACCATACTAAGGGAGATATATGTTGCTCATATAGCTTCAATAAGCAGAGCAGAGCTAAAATCTTACAGAATTTTTTTGGGTAGGTGAAGTTCAGAAAAAGAGTCTCGGTGTCACAATGGCTAAAGCACCAGAGAGTTACCCACTGGGCTGATGATTCAAACCTACCAACTGTTCCATGGCAGAACAATGAGGCAGCCTGCTTCTTAAAGATTACCGCCTTCCCAGGGCAATTCTTTGCTGCAGAGTCTTTATGAGTGGAATTGACTTGATGACAATTGTAGAAGTTTGGAAATGGCCTGCTTTTTATTTGTGAGTTGATATCATCTGTAGATATATGGCTACTTTGATGAGATTATTGTGTATTGTTCAGCATCAGGAATTAGGTTCACTATATGACATGCAGAATTGAGGAACTGATATTGCTAAGTGTGTTCCTTTAGGCACTGCTGAATGATATTACACAATGCCATAGATAGAGAACAGTTTTACTAAATGTATAAAAGTTTGTAACTCTCATTAGTGTCTAGGCAATGGAACAACATGCATCATAGTCTACTTGTTAGTCTGTGAACAATACCAAACATTTCATTCATAGAAGCTAAGTTGTATCCAGTACCAAAATATTAAAAAAAAAATAGAAATAGAGCTTTTGGTTTTCTTATAGTCCTATGTTGTGATGGACTGATTCTATTAATTAACTCACTTCTTCACTTTTAACAACATCTTTTGAAAAGTGGTTCCTGATTAGCATGCTGGATGATGAGACATGTGTAAGAGAACCGAGTGATTCTAGTTGTTACAGCCGAAGCTATCCAAAACACAGAAAACTGCAACTAACCAACTTCACGACCTGCTGATTGCCTCCTGAACAAAGGGTAAGCACAGCCCCCACAGCTCAGACCACACATTTGAAAGCAAAGGTAATGTTCATTATTTTATGACAGTGAGGTTTTGTGATACTTGGAGGTGTGTGGGGTGAGGAGATTGGGGGAGAGAAGAAATAATAAAATTAAATATTAGATCATGCTTCTCTGGATGGAATATCAAAAATTACTTCAGAATATACTTTCAAACACAGTCTTAATATTATGCATACTCTGATGGCTAAATGAAACAGAATGAGCATGGGCATACATATATATTTATATGTATACATGCATGTAATTTTATGGATATATATGCATGAATTTATATGAGGTTTTATATTTATAACTACATGCATACATACGTAAAGTAGCATTATGGGAATAGTGACTTTGGACATTTGAATTTATAGGAAGAGTGCAGAATGAAAGTTCAGCCAAAAGCCTTGTTTTTTTCTTGGACTACATGTGGGGGGAAGTCCAAACATTGAAACTATGAATCAGGACAATTCACTGGATGTGAGTGATGCCTGTGTATTATGAAGAGGCAAAGATAATTTGAAATGTCTAAGGGAGTTGGAAAAGAAATTATGCAACATGCACTATTAAATATGGATAGGTTTAATTTTCCTTGTACCATTAAAAAAACATTCAACATTGAATATATGTTGGTTCAATACAGTTTTATTCTGTGGGAATGAAATTAAAGTGAATGAGAAATGGATCCGTTTTTACAGTATGATAGGGAAGATAAAACTTGCATCAGCTATTTAACAGTTCAAAGGAATATATAATTAATGGCTTGTTGCATACAGCATAGAATATAAAGTTAGTGTGCAGGATTAGTATAGCTTAATATTATTGAAATTTAAATAAAAATTTGAAGGTTATATTTAATTAGGCAAAAAGGTCATGGAAGACATTTAAGAAAGTGCTAATAGATGGGCTTAGATTCAGATCTGCAATTTTTTTATGGTGTAATTGACAGCGTTGAAAAGGATACTTTATTTTATGGGATAATGAGAGATTTGTTTACCACATTAAGCTAGATTACAGAGAGGATGAATTGCAAAGCAAAGCTGGTTGACCTCTAGCGTCTTTGTAAAGGAGGTTTCCTTTATGTAGCATACAGATTGACAGGACACAGTGGATACTTCAGAATGATTTTTGCTGTGGTAGAGATGCTGTGGAGATAAACTGATTAAAAATGGCTGCATTAATTCAGATCTATATTGAGATGGACCTTAATATATTGAGGAGCTTATGCTATATGCAATATATATGCATACAAATATAATGGCATATATATAAATGGCAGATTTCTACACTGTATAGCATAACATTTTAATCAGGCATGACAGAAAGGTTAAAGTAGAAAAGTTTTGCACATATTAGTCATAAGAATTTTTTGGTATGTAGGAATGTTTGGTTTGCATGAAAATCGGTAAATTATTAGCATATATGATATCAATAGGCAAAATTGGTGAGAATAAGTAGGATTTCTACTCTTTAAAGAGCTATAGTTGTCTCCAGTGCTGTAGGATCGCCGTGAGTCAGTTTGACCTGGCGGCAGTGAGTTTGCTTTGGCTATGGAAAATTTGGAAGAAGATAATGAAAAAGGAAGTCATAAAAATACTTTAGTTTTATTAACTTCAAAATGATAAAAAATCTATAGATGAAGTTTCATGAACAAAGGTAAATTATGGGAGTGACATTCAGCCGTGAGACTGAGACTTGACACTTAAATTGAGAGTCATTTTATTTAAAAAATACAAAATAATTAAAGCCTCTAGTTTGGATGCATTAGTATATGAATGTATAATATTTACACTAATGTCTCTAAAATATATCAAAAGAGTGCAATTATGGAGTATGGCAAATTGATAATCGATAAACATACATATAATACTGTGACGTATTTTAAATATGCACTAATTCATATAGTCCATTATACATAACTTATTTAATAGCATATACACTCCAGAAAGATTGTCTTGAAGAAGAACTGTCTCTTGAAGAAGACAGGTTCATTTTCATATTATAAGGCTAATATATTCTAGTCTCTAAAGATTAACCATCACTTTATATGATTTCCTTGATAAACAGTATGTGTTTTTGTTTATGAATTAAATCTTTTTATTAACCTCAAGTTCAACTAAAAAAAGTAATTATGTTACTAATGCATTTAAGTTATTCAACTTGGTTTATTCAAATTTTACAAAACAATACTACTGCATTGATTAACTAGGGATAGTAATATCCATCATAAATAATGTGTTAAAGCTTATAGTGCAATTATTGGAATTCAGTATTTGCCACACTATGAGATAAATCCAATCATCATAACATTTCAAATTATTTTGTTGTATTTCAGTTTCTAAGAATCATAAAAATGTATCAAATATTTTCTATATCTTACCACATATTCTCCTTCTACTTGGCTAAACTTTTCTGCAGTTTGTAAATACAGATCAGCAAATACAGCAATTTGAAGGAAAAATAAACTTAAACAATCGTCAAACTAGAAATTCTAAATCCAAAGTGATTTATTACATATCTGTTGACTACTCATGCTGACCAAGTAATCTGAAAAGTTGTATTATGTGACCAAAAAATGACACAATGGGGCTGGAAAAGGTCTCATTAGCAGCATGTGACATTTGGGTGGTAGAACTTGCATTCCTGAAACTAAAGTTCTGGAGTTCCTACTAAAGAAGATCCAAGTTCATAGCCTTCACTGTTGACTATACTTCAACAGAAAGGAAACAAAACTCCTCACTCTGGACCAATAGACAAAATTATAATAAACAAAGAAAAATTGACCTTGTCAAAGATTTCATTTGCTTGTATCCACATTCAATGAATTTCATTGGGCAAACCTGTGGCAAAAGACCTCTTTAAACTGTTAAAGGTTAAACATTTAAATAAGAATTAAAGTGTCCCTGACTCAAGCCATGGTTTTATCAGTTGGGTTAGATACATGAGAAAATTGGGCAATGAATAATGAATAATAGCTGCATTTGAATTATGGTGTTAGTGAAGAATAACGAATATACTGTGGACTGCAAAAAGAATAGATACATCTTTCTTGGAAGAACTACAGAAGGAATACTCCATAGCAGCAAGGATGATGGATTTCACTCCATATGTTTTGAACATATTATCAGGATGGACAAATCCCTGAAGTGCATCATTAATCTTAATAAAGTAGATGGTAAGAAAAAAAGAGAAAGACTACTAATGAGATACATAAACACAGTGGCACCAAAAGTGGGCTTAAGCACACCAGCTGTGAAGATTCAGAAACATTCCGTGTTTCATTCGATTGTATAGAGCCTTACTATGAGTTGGGATCAGCTCAAGGACACCCAATTACATCTGTTACAATGAGAATAGAAAATGTGTAAGGCTGATCAATAACTAACTCTGCAGTAAATGATAACCTGTGAACATTGCCATCATAACGTTTTATGTTGTTTATGATTACTTTGGGAACTGTTGGCTTCACCTACTAAAGACTCAGAATTTTGGGAAATAAGACTTTGCTTTTGCTAAGTTAAGTCTCCAAAGCCTAGAATAACGCAGTGCACAAAAATACTGAATGAACAAATGTACAAATATAAACACTGGTCAAAATGCGGACAACAATTCAAATCTATATGCTTGAATTATTAAAGATATTTTCATTATTAAATATATGTTTCACTCTCCACAGAATTATTTCTACCACTTCAATAAAATTGGTTAGCATATTCTACACTACTGGTTAATTAAATTATTCAGAAGATATTTAATATTTTATATTATGTCTTTCTAAGAAATAGTCAGCCTTTTGAATGAATTACAAAATTTAGTCATGGAGCCTTTGTTTTTTGGGCTTTGCAATCACAATTAGTGATTAATCTTTTCTGAACAACCTTAGTCTACTTATTCTATTATTGATCATTTCTAGCACAGAAGCTTTTTCATTGGATTTAGCAAAATAATAAAAGCAATTGTTTATTTAAGTATCAATATACATGTTTCATCAATATATAAAGCTTATTTAGCTGAATAATTTCTCTTTGAACATTTCCAAAAATATACTTAATGATAAGGCTGACCTTCACAGTGGACCAATAGGTAACATCATAATAAATGGTAAAAAGATTTTAAAAAAATGAAGTTGTGAAGGTTTCCATCTTGCTTGGAATTGTGCACTTGATGCTCATGGAAGCAGCGGTCAAGAATTCAAATGACACACTGCTTTGGGTAAACTTCTGCATAAGACCTCTTTAAAGTGTTGAACAGCAAGGATGCTAGACCCAAGCCCGGGTATTTTCAATCACTTCCTATGCATATAAAAGTTTAATATTGGATAAGGGAGACAGAAGGAAAATTGACGGCTTTCAAATATGATGTTGCCAAAGAATATTCAAAGTTCTATGGACTGGCCAAAGAATCAGCAAATCTGTCTTGGAAGAAGTCCAGCTAGAATGTTCCATAGAGGCAAGGATGTTGAGACTTTTTATCTCACATATTTTGGACACGTTGTTAGGAGAGACTGGTCCCTGGAGAGAGACATCATGCTTGATAAAAACGCTTGATAAACAGAATTGACACAGTGGATCCAACAATGAGATCAAACATAAGAGCAAGCGTGAGGATGGGAAGGACGGGGCAGTTTTCATTCCATGTTCCATAGCTCACTGAGTTGAAACCATTCGATCAGAGCTAAGAACAACCACAACAGAATAATTTTATATTTATGCAAGTAAAGAGGTGAGGATAAGAAGCACTGACTGCAGCCTAGAGAAAAAGAACGCTCCACAAGGAAGGCTCCTGGGCAGGGTATGGACAGGGTATGGGCTGAGAGTCCAACACATGATCATGTACAAGAAGAACAGGGAAAAGTAATTCAAGTCCCCTCCACCTCCCCCACCTTACTCACAGTCTTTAACTGGTCCCAACCCAGAAAAAAAAGGTAACTTATTGCAATTGCCTTAAAAGCTGTTTTGAAGAATATAGAAATATTTCTTGGAATTATTGATCTCCAGCACCAATAAGACACAGAAAGTCTGACATCAGTTTTACTAAAAACCAAAATAGTGATATTTCCCTAGGGAATAATCATTCTTTTGATCTATGTGTAAAGGTCCTTTGAGTTTTAGCATAAATATGGTCACCTGAATCACTAAGTGATCATGGAAGAAAGAGTCCCGGTGATGTAGTGGTTAAGAGTTACGCTGTCACTCACTCCCGGGGAGAAAGATGAGACTTACTATTTCTCTAAAGAGCTACAGTCTCAGAACCCAGCGGGGAAGTTACTGGTCCACGGGGGTCACCAGCATCATCAGAATTGACACAAAGACAGTGAGTGTGGCTTTGCTTTTGGACCATTAACTCAGGCCAGAAAAACTCTATGTACTATAGAAGAATAGTATAAAAATAAGAGTTAGATTATTTTTAAAAAATGAAGGTTAAAAAATGTATTATACCTCGGTGATCAGAACATGCATCTAATAATGGCAGAAAAAGATCAAGCTTTCAAGAGATTGATGGTTTGGACCCACCCAAAGTCACCTTAGAAGACAGGCCCAATGATCTGTCTCCACAAGATCAGAGTCTGGAGAATCCTATGGACCAGTTGTACGATGACACATGGGAGTTCACCCTGAGACATAATCAACTTGACAATAACTATCAACAACTAATTTTCCAGACACTCATTCTTAGGTTACTCCTGCCCTCATTTACAAGAGCACTTACTATAAATCAGAGATATCTTTACTGTAGGAATTTATATGCTTTCTCGGGTATTTATTTCTTTTCCTGGTCAAGAGTGGAGTAATATATGCTAAAATAAGTTTGTTATGTTATATTTGCAATCTTCTTTTAACAGATATATACCCCCCACCTCACTCTTAGTTTTATGTCTATAGAAGATAATCGAGATAAAAGATGCCACATTGTTATTTATAGAACCATCTAAGAATTTGAAGCTAGGGAATAAAATTATTAAGTATGGTGAATCTAAGAGAAGTTTTTCTTTTTTTAAAAATTCATCAAAGTGGTATAATGAAGAACAAGGGAACCAAAATTGAAGTTGTGGTTTAGTTCAGTGGTAGTCAAGCAAATAGTTCATAAACTATTTGTTTTTACGTAAACATAAGCACAGAAATTAAGGAAAATATTATAAATGGCTAAAATTGCCAGTTGTATGTGGCAAAAGCTTTTACTAAACTGGAACTTGTAACAGGAACATTTCATAAAGTGTAATAGTTTATAATCTGTAATGCAGTCGCATAAAAATCTAGTGTTGGATTTTTCCATTGCTAGCTATTTTGATATTTATTTTGATAGATAGATATATCCATCAACAGGTAGAAATTTGACTATAATTATGTAAGAAAATAAGTTGAAACAGTTTGAAGACTGAAAGACCGATTTGTCAAATACGGTAGTACTTCATTTTGCGCATTAGTTTAAAATGACTTAAGTTCACCACACTTGTTTTACAATTACTATTTATACAACAGGTCAGTGTGCTTCCATGATATACCGATTGTTTTAATAAGTGTTACTAAAGTATAACATAGCTAGTCTATGTGACTTTCTCTCACTGGTGTTGCATCAAACTAACATAATTTAAGTAAATCAACAAGCAAGCAATAAGCTCATTTGCCACATTAAAATGCTGCCTACTATCATGCACAGTATTAATCAAATATGTGCATATATTTTAATAGGAGAATCATTGTTTAGCTCATCATATGTGTTTACTTACAAAGGCATGAAACAAAATTTATTTCCATAAGAATTTATTGCCTATATGAGTTATTGCTATAAGGGTACTAAAAATATATATATATTGCTGTCAGCGATCCAGTTCATATATACTCAAATGTAAGCCAAACAAAACGTGTTCACACAGGTCTCTGCAATGAGGTGGGCTCTAGACAAGTTATCTCAGGAATACACTTGTGTTCATCTTGGTAGGCTGCCTTTAGAAAAGGTCCCCAAAACCAGTACTGAATATATATAATGTAGAATGAAAATTTCTCATATTTTTTGCTGTTTCACTTTTTTATTTCTTACAACTGTTAAAACCGGTTTTTTTTTTAAGTCCTTTGTTGTTCATGTGCCACAGCTGTTTCTACTTTTAATTTATTTTACAAAGTCATTTTTCTACGATGAATTGGCAGGGTGCGTCCACACTTCCCCACAGATAATCTGAGAAATACTCAACGCTATTGTGTCGTGGTGGTGAGTTGCAGTCATGACAACTTTGTATCATAGGAAACTCATGCATAACAGAATTAAATGTTGCCAAGACCTACGCCATTGCATGCTCTTTGGATTGCGTGAGTTCCCTGCATACTTTGAGTGCATTCCAGCAGAGGGCGATCATCTTCTAGTACTCTATCTGACGATGGTTTGTTGGGCTTTATCGGATTCTCATCATTAGTCCTTTGTTCCTAGACTATCTTAAACAGAAAGCTTCACTGAACTCTGTTCACCGTGGTGACCCTACTGGTATTTGGAATGCTGGTGACATTGTGTCCTGCATCATAAAACTATATAAACAACCACAATACAATAGTATAACAAATTAACAAGAACATGATCTCACACTGGTTTAGAGAGTGATGATTTAGAAGGGACAATGAACATTAAAGAAATAATAGGGGGGTTAGAGGTAGTAGGGACCCTGATGGCTTAGTGGTTTTTGGGTTGAGCTGCTACCTAAAAGAGCTGATCAAATCCACCAGCCACTCGGAGGGAGAGAGATGAGACTTTCTCTTCCTATATAAATTATAGTCACAGAACCCCACAGAGGCTATTCTGGTGTCACTATGAGCCTACATCAAACAGAGGACAGTGAGTGAGAGTGAGTGAGTGAGTGAGTGTGAGTGAGTGAGTGTGAGGGTGAGTGAGTGTGAGTGAGTGAGAGTGAGTGTGTGAGAGTGTGAGTGAGTGTGAGTGAGTGAGTGAGTGAATGAGAGTGTGAATGAGACTGAGTGAGTGAGTGAGTGAGTGAGTGAGTGAGTGAGTGAGTGAGTGATAGGTGGTAGAAGTAGCCCTGGTGGAAAAATGGGTTACAATATAGATTAATAATGGCAATGATAGAAATAAAATCCTACCATGTGTAGAAGGAAAGAAATAAAAGAACATTAACTTAGAGCGATGTGCCTTGCTGATTATATATCTGCAATTATGAATACATTGAATATGTTGAATCTCCAACTCATATTATAACCTATTAGTACACTATACAACATCATAAGAACCCAAGTGCTGAACTCCAAATTTATTTTTCCCCTCTTAGTCAGTCATTCCTTCCACAGAAATGATTTTGTATTTTTAAATGTTGTCTCTGTGCTTCATTTCATATAAGAAATGAGAAAAGAAAAAAAAAAAAAGAAATGAGAAAAGCTCGACACATGTATTATTTTCAGCCCAAAGTCTCTAAGCGTCCAGGGTCTCACTGATATCAAAGGATGCAGTGCCTAAGTGCTCTATTACAGACGTCTCCGGTTCTAGACGTACTAGCCTGTTCTTAAAAGAGGACTGGACGAGGGCCTTATATTTTAGCGAAGACGAGCCACTGACTTCCTTCTAGTGCCAACTTTCCAGGATGATACTAAGTGAGTTTTTGCCTGAATGGTTTCCTGTGGGTTTTAGGAAGTTTCTCTTCTTTGTGCACCTTCATGTGCTGCCTGAGGTGAGAACTCTGACAAGGCAGTATGGAGTAGAATTTCCCTATTTTCACAAAATTCTTAGTAAAGGATAACTATAGAAGCCAAAACTGGAAATGAACTAGACCACACATTTTTCCTATTCCTAATACTGTTTCTTATAATGGTATTACTGTTGTCACTTGTTTTCCACAGGGATTGTGACAGGTATCCCTACACCTTTGAACTTGGAATTCTTTTGGGCTCTGACATACTGAGCCAACTTTTTAACTTATGTGGATTAATAATACTATATTTTATCAACACAATCTCAAATTATTACTAACTGAAAATCTACAATTTGCATGTCCTTCTGGGTTCCCCTTTAAGAAACTTGGTAACCAAGCTTATCTTAAGCAAGTGTTTGTTGACAGTAAAAGTCATTTAATCTAAGTACCAGTGCATTGCAGCTTTGAAGTGTAAGTTAACTTTTTTGGCACTCCATTAATACTTCAGGAAGTCTAATCTGTAAACTTCCATCAGAACAGGGCAAAGTGTCAGACATTCTGATCATTGTTCAGCTTGGGTTTTCATTTCTTTTCAGTGCTAAATTCTTCTATATTTTTTGTATCTTTTATAATCACTTCAATCCCTGCTATATTAATGACAGTTATTCTTAAAAATAAAAATGGACTATTTTGCATAAAAACCTACCATATATTCAGAGCGAGAAGGATGAGGCTGTCTGCTCCTGTAAAAATTATACCGTCAGAAATACTTAAGGAACTTTTCTACTCTACCTCATAGGGTTGCTGTGAGTGAGAATCAACTGAATGGCAGTGGGTGAGGTAAAGAGGTAGAACCTTACTGAATGAAGTCATACTCAAACAATGGGGATCTGGAAAAGTAAAACACAGAGCCTCAGCTTCGGGTTATTGTTAGGTGTAACCGAATAGGTGCAGATAAATAGCAACCCTATTACAACAGAAGGAAACAATGCTCAGCCCTGCCTCATCTCACAATTGTTATGATTGAGCCCATTGTGGCAGCCACTGGAAAAATCCATCTTGTCAATGATCTTCCTCTTTTTCTATGCCTGAGCATAGAAAGACATCTAAGCATGATGTCTTTATCCAAGGACTGATCTCTCCTGACATAATGCCCCAAATAGATGAGAGTGCATCTCACCATTATTGACTCTACAAAACTTTTTGGCTGTACTTCTTCCAAGTGAAGACGTGTCTGTTATGGCAGTATGTGGTACTTTTAATATTCTTTGCCAGCACCATAATGCAAATAAGTTGATTCTTCATCAACCTTCCTTAATGCAGTATCCAACTTTCACATGTATATGGAGTGAGTGAAAATACTATGCTTTGATCAGGTGTCTCCCTAGTACTCAGTGTAATACTCTTGCTTTTTAACATTTTAAATAGGTCTCGTGCAGCAGATTTATCCAGTGCAATTGGTGTCGTTTTGTCTTGACTAATTCTTAGATGAGTCTTGACTATGGATTCAAATTAGATTAAATCCTTGACAGCATTAATCTTTTGACAACTTTATTCTTTTCATGCATTGAATACTAATGATAGGAGACCTGATGAACTGTGGAATGACATCAAAACATCATACATGAAGAAGGAAGATGGTCATTAAAAAGACAGGGAATGAAGAAAAGATCAAAGTGGAAATCAGAAGAAACTCTGAAACTTGCACTTAATTAAACAGTAGCGAAGGCAAAC
>NW_022111324.1:39275712-39294568 GCF_000313985.2 Echinops telfairi | reverse complement strand
TCCCAAACTGACCTATTATTATGGCAGTTTGCCAGGTCTTTTCCTGCTGAGGCCTGAGGTGGATTTGAACCAACAGCCTTTCAATTAGCAGCTGTGCCATTAACCGTTGAACCACCGTGTTTCCATGAAAAAAAAAATCTGTTCTCTTTTTATGTCACAGCAGACTTTTCAAAGGGTACTCTTACCTATCAGTGTCCTTTCCCCCCAGGATTTGTGTGCCACTCCTGTAAATGTCACTTGCGTCAGGTCCATCTCCGCTCTTAGAGAACGTTGTCTTTCTGCTTCTCTCACAGCCTCCCAGCATTCTCAGGCATAGTTTAAGGATTCAATTTGAAGATAAATACGAAATTTTATTTAGAGTCATTATTCATCTAGAAAAATATGTGCTCTGTTAGGATCAACATTTCTTCATGAAAACAGATTTGCAAGATGTAGACTAACATTTCTAAACTCCATCAGTTGAGGATGTTTGTGTCCAATTGTGATCCTTAATGCATTCTCTGTGTTTCAAATGATGTAAATAAATGTTCATCGTATAAATAAATGAATGATGGACTTTATAAAACACAGTTGATGTTCAAAGGAATATGTTTATTAATTAGCTAATATCACTTTCATTTTGCTTTTATCCATCTGCCTATCGAGCCTACAGTGGAGGATGTGCAAGTGTGACAGCCGTTACCTTTAGTCACTCTGTGCACACATTTTGTTCTTAGGGTAAAATTCCATTTTTTGCAAAGAATTAGATGATTAATGTGGTCTTAGAAGAAAATTCACATTTAACTTCACTTTATTTTTATTTTCCAACCAAAGTGATTTCAAGTATGTACAGAAGCTTTCTCTCATAAAGAAACATTTAACTTTACTTGAAACCTTTCAGTGGCCCCCATTTCTAAAATAATCTTGTTTATAAGTATTATTCAGTTTATCTTGTGTTTGCTTCTTTAGTGACCCCTGATTTCCAGGAAACGTTGTTGCAATTTTGACATTTATTATAGAACAGTGAGTTTTATCAGGATGAATTCCTTTCTCCCAATAAAACAGACACCAAGCATTAGCTTATTAGAAAAATGATGAATAATGTTGTGTAAAATTCATATTGTTTTTCTATAGTTATAGCAACTTACATATAAGAATAGTTTATGATTTCTGAAAGTGGTGCTTACAGTTTTGGGTAATGAAGTTTGAGAATTATTTATTCACTCAGACATTCACTTACCACCAACTGGGAGCTGGAGGTTGATTATGAAGATTAGTATAATGAAGAAGAAATAGTCTCTCTGAAGGAGGTTAAAGACAGTGATACCAAACAGAAACATGCACTGTTACTTAATGATTTTTTTGTAAACTATTGATTAAATTTGGAATTTTAAAATATATTGTAATTAAATTGAAAAGTATTGGTTATTATTTATAATTAAAAAAAACAGTTTAGCTGGAAATATCAAAAATAGAGAAAAAACAATAAGTGCGAAATAATTTTAAATTATATAAATCACACATGATCTTATCATGAATCAAAATAAGTATTTCTTATATGTTAGCAATGTTAACCTCTTAATGTATATAAATGTATGCAAATTTAACATCTATATAGAAACCTATGATTACTTTATCAAAAATGTTTTATATGCCAATATTTTATATTAAGGAAATATAAAAAGTTGATAAACTAATTTATGAAAGTATAATTCTGGTAAAGATCATTAACAACAAATAATTTCAAAAAGAAAAACATATTACCTAAAGGTTGATATTTATATTATAACTATTATGTTATTATCATGTAGATATATTTGGCAAAATAATTTTCTCAACTCTTCTTAAACCCTCACTCAGTCCCTTCAAATAAGCTATATTTCCATATTGGGAATTACAATCCATAATTTATTACTATGATTGCAGAAAACAAATTTTTTAATTTTGTGTTTTCAAGTTGATGTTGTTGACTGGTACCCTTGGATTGTATCCATCTCATGGGGAACCTGTTCACAACAGAGCAAAATATGGCCAAATCCCAAATCAGCCTCATAATCATTGCCAAGTTTGAACCCATTGTTGTAGCCATCTCGTCAATCCATTTCATTGAGGATCTTCCTCTATTTTCCTGACCTTGTATCTGCTGTCTTTCTCCAAGGATTTGACCCTCCTGATGACATATTCAGAGTAAATAAGCAGTAGATTCTACATCTTTGATTCTAAAGAGTGTCGGGCTGTACTCTTTCAAGACAGGTCAGTGTGCTCTTCTGACAGTCCATACTATATTTAATATTCTTCACCAATCATCATTAAAATGTATCAATTCTTCTGCAGTTTTCTTTATTCATAATTTAGTTTTCACAATTTAGTTTCACAAGAGGCAATTAAAAAAAAGTCAAATCCCAAAAACCCACACTCATAGAGTTGATTCTGACTAATAATGATGTTCTATATGGTTTCTGAGACTGTATTATTTATGGGAGCAGACAGGCTCTTCTTTCTCATATAGAGCAGCTGGTTGTTTGAACTGTGAACTGTGTAGTTAACAGACCAATGCTTTACCTTCAATGCCACCGAGGACACCTTGGCTTGAGCTATGTAAACATTAGAGGGACACCTTTGCATTTTAGTCCTCCTCAAAGTGATATTTGTTTCTAAAGCTTTAAAGAGGTAATTTGCAGCAGGTTTACACAATGCAATAAGTCACACAACTTCTTGACTGCTGATTGTACCGATGTTGATTGTGGATGAGGCAAAATGAAATCCTTGACAATTTCAATCCCTTTTCTCTGTTCATTATGGTTCTGCATATTGATCCAAATTTGTAGAGTTTTGTCTATTTTATGTTAAGGTATATTTCATACTGAGAGCTATAATCTTTGATCTTCATCATTAAATTCTTCAAGTTCTTGCCCTTTCAATCAGCAGGATTCCAGCTCCTACATATTGCGGATTGTGAAGGAGCTTCCCTCTACTTTGATGTCAGGTTCCTTTTCACATAGCCCAGCTTCCCAGATAAGTTTCCTAGCACACAGCTTGAATAAGGGTAGGAAAAGAATACAGTCATGAAACAAACTTTTCTAATTTTAAACCAAGCAGTAACCATCTGTTCTATCCAGGTGACTTTCTCTTGGTCCACATAGGGCTCTGTGTTAGTCCAGGCTGACTAGAGAAACAAATTCATAGACACTCATATGTGTATAAGAGATAACTTTATATCAAAGAGTAATTGTATATTAAGAAAACATCCAAGCTCAGTCAAGATCAAGTCCATAAGTCCAATATTAGCTCAAATGTTCAATACCAATCTTTAAATTCCTCTTTAGACTCATGCAATGAGTGCAATGATGCCAAATGCAGAAAGATCACAGGCCAGTAGGTAAAAAGTCTTGTGGATCCAGCGGAGGTGGAAGCATCTCAGTACTGGCGTGAGTCTCCACGTGGCTCCTCCAGCTCTAGGGGTTGGGCTCCCTTGCTGTAGTAGTAGCTCCATGTGGCTTGTCAACAGGAATGACTCTCAAAGAGAGTGTGTGTACCACCTCAAGGGAGAATTACAGGAGTTTCCAGAATCCTCAGGAGTAGGCCATGCCCACACAGAGGCCTCATTGGCTATTATTTGATTGACAGGCTAGACTCCACCCCTTCTCAAGTTGATAGGAGATTATGTACTGCCACAGGCTCTATAACAAATATGATGACATGCCAACATTTTTACTGAATTTTCTGATAAGCTGTTCAACAATTTGGGTTTTAAGAAAAATGGGTGGCATTTTACCTTGCTATTTACATGCATAGATGCTTTTATTCTGCCTCTCATCCCAATCTCAATGCCAATTGCACAACTCTAGGCAGTTGTATATTTGTTGAAATAAAGGCTTATTATATTATTTGTAAAATAATAAATCGGAAATATATGTATTGTACTTATTTGTTCCCCAACTTGTTCCTAAATGTTGTTTCATTAACCATCAACACCTGATCTTATTGCTCTAAGACCAAGGATACTCCAAGAATAAAAATGACTGATTTAGAAAGAGTAAACTTGGAAAGCACAAATAAGAGTGTCCTCGGTATATGGAATGTGGAGGAAATTTATTGGTTCATCATTAAACTATTTAAAAGAGACTTGACTTACGTATGTGTATATACACATATGAGGGGTTTCAAAGGTCCATGGAAAATGTAATGTAATTTTTCTTTGAATTTTCTAAAGCCCCCACTTCATATATACATTTTAAAAGCACACTCATGGTTTATTCTGACTCATAATGACCTTATGTAGGGTTTTTGAGATTGTGACTATTTAAGGGAGCTACATTTCTCCAAGGAGCATGGAATAGTGTTTTGTGCCAACATGGCATAAGTAAGAAGGTATGGGTAGATTCTAGCCTGCCAATCAGGCCACAGCTTGTTGGTATCTCCTGGTCGGTGTGGCCTTTGCATAAGGAGAATGATGGGAACTTCCTCACACTCTCTGCCTGCTTTCGAATCACTCAGAGAACTGCCAGAGCCACCACCATTGGATTCATGAGATTTTGCACCGAATGACCTGTCATCTTCCTCCATTCTGTGTCATTGCATGTGGCTTTGTGAGTCTGAAGAGGGACTTATTCACTAGTACCATACAATTACTCCTCGATATAATGTTTTTTTCTTAAAAGTATATGAATGTCTATGGATTTGTTTCTCCAGTCAACCTGGCTTAATCCAGAGCATGTGGTAGATTTGAACTGCAGCATAACACCTGACCTATAGGAGTGCCATAACACCTGACCCATTAGGAGTGCCATCAGGACTCCTAATGTACATTTTTTTCCCTTCTGTATCATGTACATTTGATATAGAAGTAAATGTGTCCCTTTATAACCTAGCAAAAGAAGGGGAAAGGAGTGAAGAAGTACAGGAACTCACATTTATAAACTTGTGTTTGTTGTTATTAGATGCCATTATCCCAATATCATTTGATAGCAATCTTATGTGAAAAAGAACTACACACTGCTTGATCCTAATACATTCTCACAGCCAATCTAAACTTTGAGAAATTTATATGAAGGGGTACCCAAAAAAATCCAGTAAAAAACATTTCAAAGCCATGTATTTATTTTTTTTAACAAAAACCTTATCACCTTCACAGCACTCTCCATTAAGCTTAATATATTTGCCAAAACTGAGGTTCCATTCTTTCAAACATTTTTAAAACTCATCTATTTCAATGGCTGACCATACTTCCCTCATTTTTTCCTTCACCTGTTCAATGTCATCAAATCTCTGTCCTTTCATGTCCCTCTTCAATCATGGAAGCAAAAGAAGTTTCACAGAGCAAGGTCAGGTGAGTAAGATGCATGAGGCAAGAGAGGCATGTTGTTTTTGCTCAAAACTGGCACATGGAAATGGACGCATGAGGAGGTGCATTGTCATGGTAACAAACCCAACCCCCAATCTGCCACGAATAAAGCCTTTTTATTGCATACTCTTACACAATCTTTTCATTACCTCTAAATAGAAAATTTGATTCACAGTCTGAACTGGTGGAAGAATCCTAACTGCACTATCCCCCTCACATCAAAAAACAAAATGAGCATCAGCTTGATCTTTTATTTCACTTAAGGAGGTCTTTCAGGTGATGAGACAATGGCGTCTTCCACTGGCTTGATTGATGTTCAATTTCGGGGTCATAAGAATAGTCCCATGTCTCATGACCAGTAATGATCTTGGAAAAAAGTCTGGGTTGCTTCGGAGCTGTTTTTTCAAAGCACAGGACGTTTCCACTCAATGTTCTTGTTCCTTGCAGTCCGAACCTGAGGCACAGATCTCACACTAACTCTTCTCATGCCCAAACCTTCTGTTAACATTTTCTGACCCAAGCTCCAAGAGAGTCCAGAGAACTGCCCCATTTCTTCAGTGGTCTATCTTGGGTCTTCAAGCACAAGTGCATACATTTGTCATAATTTTCATTCATTTTGGAAGTTCATGGTCATCCAGAATGAGATTTGTCATCAGTTGACCTTTCACCTCTTTTGGAAATGAGAAAACTACTTGACACTTGAGTTTTTCCCATAGCACTTTCCCATAAGCTGTCTTCAACATTATAACAGTTTCTGTGGCATTGTTCCTAAACAGGAAACAAAATTTTACAGCAACACTGCATTCTGCTAAATCTGCCATCACAAAAATGAAGTTTAAACAAAAATGCTTTTACAGAAAATTGACTGTGACTACAAAGACCTTCTCAGGCATTGCCACTGGGTGCACTAACTCAGAGGGAGTCGCTGGATGCTGGCCTAGGCGGGAAAATGCGTACTGTGAAAGCTTTACCCTGTGGAGCTTTTTTCTGTTTTGTGGGAAGTACCCCCTCGTATGTACACATGTGTTTTATCTGTCTATGTATCTATGTATCTATCTATGTATCTATCTATCATCTATCTATCATCTATCTATCTACTCTATGGCAGCTACATAATCTGTTGTCAATTTGAGACTCAATAGTGAAAGGATGGAGTTCAACCAGTCAATCAGGTCAGAATTTTTGACTTCATTTGGAGGCGCTGAGGAGAGTAATAGCTCATCTGAGACAGGACACTGACTCACTCTGTGAGAAGACATGCTTGCTGACAAGACACATGGAGCTACGCTAGAGCCCTGGAGCTGAAGGAGCCACGTGGAAACCCCTGCCAGCACTGAGATGCCTCTGCTTCCACTGGATCCACAAAACTTTCCACCCACTGGCCTGTGATCTTGCATTAGCATCATTGCATGTGTTTTGTGAGTCTGAAGAGGAATTTATAGATTGGTATCAGATGTATAGGCTAATATTGGAGTTATGGACTTGATCTGGACTGGGTTGGGATATTTTCTCAATATTCAATTGTTCTTGCAATTGTTCTTATACATATATGAGTCTCCATGGATTGGTTTCTCTAGTCTACATGGACTATCTATCTATCTATCTATCTATCTATCTATCTATCTATCTATCATCTATCTATTTATCATCTATTCTAGAAGAGAGCACAGGCACAGTCCCCAAGTCGCACGAGCTAGTCAATCTAGTGTCCTACATTTGGGGAAATGTAGGAAACATCCTTACTTTCCAACACTTAAAGTGGTCTTGTGTAGCAGATTTACCCAATGCAATGTGTTCTTTAAATTCTTGACTGTTGCTTCCATGAGCACCAATTAATTGGGGACCCAAGCAAGACAAACTCCTTGACAACTTCTATCTTTCTTCCTCTTATTGTGATGCCACCTATTGGTCCAAATGTATAGATTTTTGTTTTCTTTACATCAAATTCTAATACATACCGAAAGCTTCAACATTGATCTTCACCAACAAGTGTTTGAAGTCCTTCTCATTTTCATCTTCATATCTCAGGTTGTTGATAAACATTCCTTCAATCCTGATGCCATTTTTCCCCCCATAAAATCGTTTCTCTGATTATTTCCTCAACATAGAGATCTAAAAGGTAAGGTGGTAAAATATAACCCTGACCCTGATTTTAAGCCAAACAGTATTCCTTTGTTCTGTTAACACAACTGCCTTTTGATTCCTGTACCAGTGCTGCGCAGACACAAGGAAGTGTTCTGGAATTCCCATTCTTCTCAGGTCCTCCACAATTTATTATAATCTACAAGCCTATGGCCTTTTAATAGTCAGTAAAAGATGATAAGCCACTTTCTTGCATTCTCTGCTTTTAGCTGAGATCCATCAGACATCAGCAGTGTTATCTTTTATTCTGAGTACTCTTCTTAATCAAGTCTGAAATTCTGACAGCTCCCTGTCAATGTACTACTACATTTATTGGCCAATTGTCAGCATGTGGTACCAATTATATGGTTCTTTAATTTGAGAATTCTATAGTAGTTATTGACTAAGAGAAATAATGTAAGACACAGAAGGGTAAATTTTCTATTTAGCATTGCAAATTTAATTCCTAAAATATGTGTGTGTAAGTATGTAATATATGTATATACACACACATATGGATATATGTATATATGTGTGTGTGTATATGTGTGTGTGTGTGTGTGTGTGTCTCTTAGGGAGAGCATTTTCTTACATAAGTAAGATTAGTTTTGTTATAAAAAAGAAACATACCCATTGTCATCAATTCAATTCTGATTCATATTGACTCTGTATAAATGTTTCCAAAATTGTAAATCTTTATGTCTCACCTTTCTTCTGTGGAAAGGATTTGAATCTTCTACCTTGTGGGCAGCAGCCCAATGTTTATTCCACTTCCATCAGTGATCATTAACTTTGTCATATTTGTGCCTAATGCATACTGCTTTAAATCCACAAATGTTATTTTAAAATAGAGTAGAGTTCAAGACAAGCTAGAAAATAAATTGAGGAAGAACAGTGGGTCTGTTTGGCCTGGTAGGTTTCCGGTAAAATTTATAAAATAACTTTCAAATGCAAATGCTGATCTTATATAAATAAAATTTTAATTAACTTCCCTAAGTAAATAATACTAATTCTAAATAGCAATACATTATATAATAAAATATAGTGAGTGATATATAAGGAATATTATGACTAAGGTAGATAATGTAAGGCACAGAAGGCTATTTTTTTATTTAGAATTGTAACA
Organism: Echinops telfairi; assembly: GCF_000313985.2. Taxonomy (NCBI): domain Eukaryota; kingdom Metazoa; phylum Chordata; class Mammalia; order Afrosoricida; family Tenrecidae; genus Echinops; species Echinops telfairi. The sequence continues at coordinate 39,285,998 of NW_022111324.1, read as the reverse complement.
ATACTATATACAGCATATTATATTATACCACTAATATAATCTAATATAATATATACATATACACACACATCCTTACATCTGTTTGTTTATATACAGAATTATATATATTAATGTCATTCTAATATTGAATTATTTGTACCTGCCACTCATAATTTTTATGATTTTGAAAATTTATACTCCATGCAGTTGTCTGGACTTAAGCCAGAAGAGACTGATGCAAAAATTATGGGGAAAAATAATACTAAACATCGTAGTGACTGACACACTTCTGCAAAATCCAGAGACTTTACAGGAATAGTTGATTTCCATAGAAACACGTAGGACTAAATAGGGTGAGCTTGTTTTATTTTGTATTTTCTAGTTCGTTTAAATAGGAACTCTGGTTGAATAGTGGGTTATATGTTGGACTGCTAACTCCAAGTTCTGCAGTTCAAAACCACCAGCTACTCCACAGGAGAAAGATGAGGCTTTTTAATCAAGTCAAAAGTTAGTTTTGGAAACTCAAAAGGCAGTTGAAATGAGTCAGATTGACTCAGTGGCATAAGCTTGGGTTGTGTTTGGTTTTAGTTTGTTTTGATACCCGAGCTCCGTTGGCACCTAGAGCCTTAAGCAATTCCAGTTGGTCTTTACTGGGAGAAGTGCTCATTGCCCCACCGGTTCTGATTGGTTCATGTCTTTGACTTTGGCCTAATAGTTAAGACCAGATACTTAGGGCTGGTGAAATAGTATACATTAATTATTTAAAAAGAATAATTCTCAGGAAGCACTGTGCTTAGGCATATAGAGATGTTTGCACATTTGCTATAGATGCTAAGATCCTTTTAGCAGGAAATGTTACCACCATTAATACAGGAATTCTTCAATGAAGTCTAGTTACAAATTCAATGTTAAATCCTGAAGTTTGGTTTGACTTTTATGTATGAAGATGTATATGTGTGTGTGTGTGTGTGTGTGTGTATATATATATATATATATATATATATATATACACACACTGTATCACTGAAGGAGCAGTTGACAGCGACCTTTACACGGGGAAACATTAATTAAATAATTATCATTATGTCAAATAATGGGCAATACAATGAAAATTCCAAGTATATTTGGTTTGCATAAAAGTGAACAACTGTGAAAATATTCAAGTGTGCTGAAACTGAAAAATCTGAAATCTCACTATTGGAATAGAGTATAGAGAATAAAAGTAGGTGAACTTAGAAATCAGTGTACAGCCACTTTAGATTCAAGATGTATATGAGACACTAGGTTTATTACAAGTAGAGTTAACTTTTGCACAATAGGGGCTTGAACTGTGAAGGCTGACTGAATATGAACATTCTTACTCCTCTATTTGAACTTCAGTGTTGAGAATATCCACTTAAAAGGCTCTATGCCTTTTAATCATAAATTCTTGGATCGAGCGGGAGAAAAATGTGGAACAGAACTCAACATCATAAAATAGACCAGACTGACTGGTCAGATAGAGATTTGTGGAACTACCTGGACTATGGTTCTACTTACCTTTCAGGACTGGAACTGAATTTCTGCCACATTAGAATAATCAACCAATTAAGATCAAAAGGATAATATATACCTAATGGCAAAGTTCACAGGGTCAGCAAAGAACAGACATCCGGAGTTTAAGGAGGATTTGGTATTGTTGATGGTTCTTTAGGAGAATTGCAATGGATGAGTTGAAACAACATGTGTATGAATTGTTGAATGTCCAACTGACGATGTGCTTTGCAAACCCTTGCCTAGTTCCCTGTGTTTTTCTTTTAACTGGTTGTGTGATCCTGATCACCTCTGTGTGAGCATGGGAGAGGCCTTTGTTTCTCCAGTTGCTACCATCTCCCTCACTGGGACAGCTACAGACAACCACAGAGGGACCTGTTATCACCGAAATTCAAGCTGAGCAATGAAGAGGAGTGATCAACTGCTAATAACCCTTTTTATGTCCCTAGAATATGGAGTCCCTATTATTTCTACATAACAGCAGCTGTAGAGGATTAACAGTAAATAAATCCCATACACACAATGGAATAAAACCTATTTAGATGTGTGTTTCCCTGTCTTTCTATTAAGAAAAAGTGAGTGGAGGAAAGAGGCTATACGTAAAATTAGCTTTCAATATCATACTTAATATTAAAGGTAAATATTGGATACTGCAAAGCCAAAAAGACAAGGGATAAAGCTGGTGAGATTAAAAGCATTAACCTGAAATTTTGCCCACCTTCATTGGCATGATGGTTTTTAACATCAAAATACAATTAAGGAGTCCTGATGGGTTACCTGCTTAGCGGCTAACCACAAGGACTGCAGTCCAAACTCACCAGCTGTGCTGGGAGAAAGATGAGGGTGTAGGCTCCTGTAAAGATTTATAGCTTCAAAAGCCTAGTATTGGTGTTTCTATAAATTGGAATCTACGTAAAGGTAATGGGCAGAGTTGTGGCCTAAAACTCACATTGTATGTGCTGGTTTACTGTTTCTTCACATTGTACTAATATGCGAGATGCATTTTATGTGATAAGCATTCAAAAATAATTAATGTATTAAATAAATCATTAATTTGGTAAATATGAACAAGTTCAATTTGTTATTGGAATTTTAGTTCCAGCAGATAACATTTATTAAAAAGGTTTTATTTTTTGTTCTTATTGGCTCTTCTGCCTTCATCTTCTTTCTTCTCACAGAAACCACAATACTCAGAAATCTTCTCTACAGATAAATTAATTAAAATTGTCCAGAGTATGAAATGGACAAGCCAGGAGTATAGGATGTTCTCAGGTTTTTTAAAAGTTATTTTTCTATTTCTCTTAATATATACCTGTTTGTTGTGGGGGTAGGCTATAACTCAGGATAAAATAAAATGATTTAAAATAGAGACCTAATTAAAATGGTTATAAATAGGCAACTGAGGCAAGTAGAAACTAAACACATTTCCTTTAGTTATTGATATTAGATTTTAGAGCTGCCTGTTATTAAAGGATTGATTACAATCATTTTCTTAAAACGTTCTGCACAGAAATTCTGAAGTGAAAACGATGCACTACTCGTAATAACAGTGTGCTGCGCCGTGTAGTATAGATTTGTGCTTTTGAATCCATTGGCGATGCCTTCCGTCTTCACGATGAAGTCAAATCAATTTAGCTTTTGTAATCGGGGGTTGGGAGGAGTGCAATTACCAACATTTTCCTCTTAGTCTGTTTTTTAATATGACTACATACAATGGTTTAAAATTACATTCACACAATCTATAGTCATATGACCTCTAAAGTATTTTTGAAGCAAGGCAACAATGAAGCTACTGACTTGAATCAGTAACATAAATCAATATGAGAAATATTCATCTGAATAATACTGGAAAACTATATTGAATATATGTCCTATCTAACATAAGTTAGCTAACTATACTATTACTTGAACCTGTTTTCAGTTGTTAATTTTGAAAACCTGTAATAAAAAACATCAATGAAAGTGACACTAAGTTTTATTAAATCATTAATTTAACAGATTTTTTGGCTTTTTAAATTTTGCATTAATAAATATGTAATACAATTCACTTTTAGTAAAGGTCAAAATATAATTTTAATGAGTAATTGTTTAGCTATTTATTATTCTACAATGACTTTTTAAGACCTATTTGTTCAGTTAGATGTAAAAGTGAATAGGTAGTATACTCATGGAGAGCACCAACCTCATATGAAAATAGGAACATTTACGAAAATGACTGTATAGTATTATTATCAGAGAGAATGTGAAAAATACCTTTAAGAGAGGGTTAATGAAATCTCTACGTATTCAAGAATGTGGTCAATTGAATCTGGTGTGAGACTGAAGACGTTATCATGAAGAAGGAAGCATTTTGATCAGAACTTAAAGAGTAAATGCAGAACTGAATTATAATGGGCAGAAAAGTAGAATATTTCATAGCTATTTCAAGGTATCTAAGTCCAATTCAGAAGTTAAAATTAGCTTTCTGCCAGTTAACCTTGTTTTTTTTCCCTCTTGTTTATAGCTAAGTAAAAATTTGAAGGACAAGAAGGAATTGAGAAGATGCATTAGCAGAGTATTTAAAATGCATAGATATGTACATTTCTTTTAAAAATACCCAAGTGATTTTTCCAAACTTTATAGTTAATTAAAATCAGAATCAGGTGTAGCAGGTAAGACTGAATAAGTATTATGTCTTTATCATCTATATATATTCTATGAACCCGACTTCAATTCTTTTAATGTTCTCTACTTGCCACTTCCTTCATTGGTCTTAAATCTTTCCTTTACAATTTGCATAATGTGTCCACAGGGGAAATTTTCCTTATTTACTTGTCTACTGCTTAGAAGGTCTCCTCCCATGTTCTTTTTGAATCCTGCACTTAACCCCCTCAGAGTGCTTTAATTTACTCTTCTGAGTCTGCTTGAATGTGTTCTCTCTCTTTCATTACAGCGTAATCGTCCCGATGGCTTGACCCTGCTAGTATTGAGTGTATGTCGCCCCTTCAAAACCCAGCATGCTATTTTTACAATATACTATTTTATATTGCTCTTCCATTTTTTCATGAGCATACTCTTTTCCTCATGAACCAGATTTCTTTCCATCTAAAAAGGTCTATAAGCAGAACTACGAATGCTAGATGGATTCAAATACCTATTGATTAACGTGTATAATTGATATTTATTACAAATCTATTATTTACTTTCAAATTCAATACTCAGACTAGGAATAGGGCCAGGGCCAGTTTCTATCCATCAGTAGCAATCCTTCCATGTGAAGATAAGCGTTAACAATGTTCACCTTTACATGAAGCATCTTTCTCGCTTAGGAAGATTGATTAGGGTCACTTTATTAAAAGTTCTATTCTTCATCCAAAACGCTTCATTCCAAATGTGATGCCCATTTTTATTTACTTGGTAGCCAATAAATAATTCTAATCTACTTTTAATTAGCTAATTTTATTGTTACTCCAATACCTCCAAAATGTAGCTCTAGCACAGCCAATTTTGTTACAAAATAAAATTAGATATAAACTTCTCAAGTTATTATTCATTCTGAAGTAAATAGAACATGCACCATAGACTTATTATCTTAGTATTTTATCACAGTTTATTTAATTTTGTCTAGAAAAGTTTGGAAGAAAGTGTCATACTGTACTATTCACAAGGTAATCAATACAGAACCTCTCATATACAATTATATATATACTATATATAACTAGAATTCATCTTTTATAATAATGGCCTTTATTGAAAACATAATATTGAGTCCATGTTGTTTTTCTTCCTTGATGGCTTTTCTTATTTTAAATAGGGGGATTTAATAAGAGAAGTTTAAAGAAAATTTATAATACTCAATAAAAAAGGAAAATACTGTTTGGCTAATTAAATTTACAAAGATCTTAGCTATATATTGGAAGAAACTACAGTATCTGATATCAGAGAAGCAAAAATGGGCATTTTGAAAATTAAATATGCCCATTGGACTAAGCCTCAGTTTATGAAGGGGTATGGCAATATGGCAGCATGCAGAAGAAAATTATCCAGGCAAACCGTCAGTGGTTATTCCTCTGAGTTAGTGGTGATAGAGGATGGCCAAAAGACAAGCAGAGAGGAAGGTTAGTACAGAGCTCAGCCAGCTAAACTATCAGTTATAGCACCTCAGTTCATTGATTAGATGTTGGATATATAATTCTGTTTCTAAGAAGCAGCTGAGAGAATGTGGCCTACGTACACGAAGGTATCTGGTAACAATAAGGTGTGTAATAATAATAACACATGTGCACATGCCAGGCTTGGGATTACAGAATAGTTCTTAGAGCAAAACAAGTAAAACAAAACATGCACTTTCTGAATTAGCAGCGCTATTGTTGCTGAGATTATTGACTACTCACATCAATCAAATCAATCAATCAAATCGATCCAATCATCCTTTTTTAGGTTATTCTTAGTCTTCAGACAACTATTTTCAGGTAAAGGAGTAGCACAATGTTAAAACATTCAAGTAAAACCAAGTGATCAGAAATAAGAGAAACTTTTAGATATATGGGATTAAAAATTGTTATTTCCTTTATAATCCAAGCAATATTTTGAGAAATGATTCATCATATATGCTTATATTGTTGATCTATATAAACTTCTCTCATACATGCCAAGAATGGCATGGAATGACATGTCATTCTTGAGATGAGAAGAACGTCTTTGTAAATGTGACTGGAGAGTATGAAAAAGCACAGGAAGATATTTCTGTAAGAATAACCTTACTTGTGATTAATCAAAACTATATTTTGAGATTAGTTTTACCACAGTAATTACCTATAGTTAAAAGAAGAATCTGTTGGTAAAACAAATGAAATAGGAATATAGCAACAAAAATATGAATATTTGCAATTATGAAGTATAAACAATTCTTCTATTCAGGTTTTTGGTCTCTCAGAAATAATTTGATTATTTTTTTAATTCATTTTTCAATATTCTAAATAATGGTATATTGTAATATCACTATTGAAAGACCTCAATGCAAATGCTGAAAACAATGCCTTTGAACTTCGATTATTCTAACTAGAAAGTTCTACCCTTCAGTAATACAGGCTTCATTCAAATGTCTTCCTTGGGGTTACTACCTTAACCACTCAAAGCTTTAAGCTCCTCCAATACCTTCAGTTCGACTTTGTGTCCTTCTTATGTTCTTGTCACTGTTTTCTTCCGTGCTTTACTTATTGTTTGATTTCCACCAAAACTTTGGAAGCTCCATTCATGTATATATATATATATATTTAATTAATACAAAGACAAAAATGGTGCCTGACCGAGTATTTTTCTTAGATACATTAGGTCTGATCAAGAAACATCTAGCTATTAAGTACAAATATATAACGTTTCTGAATTAAATGAGCACACTACTATCTAGTACTTGGAAATTTTTGTGGCAGAATTTTGTATGACTGGTTTGAGAATTATGTCGTTCTTTAGGAATTTGGGTTACCATATAATTTATCAATAATACAGAAAATGTGACAATGAAATAGAAGCACTATAATAATGTTGGTGTTATGTATCTGGATTGAAAACAAATGGGAATTTATGTCACAATAAAATTATGAGTATTTTGGACATGAAGAATAATAACATCATGTTTATCTAAAAGAAAATTAAGAAAATGGGACACATGAAAAGTAAATATAAAAAATATTTATTCAATTGCTGATGAAAGGGTTAAGTGAGAATATAATTAACAAAAATAACATCGCCATTAATTTAAGTATTAACATGCTAGCAATATATGAATCTAAATACTTTGTCACAAAGTGCATCAGTACGGTGATTGCAAACTTCTTGGAATATTGTTTCCTGTGGTTTATTCCAGAGAAGTGAGCATATGAATGTTTTCTTCAAGTAGAGAGACACTGCTTTATTTGGTATCTCAAATTTTCTAAAGGAAGGAAAATCACTTCCTATGACTTTGAATTAAAAAGTCTGCAACTATTCTTTTTTGTCAAGGTGTTTATTGATAAATGGGTCTATTAAACTGTAAAACCATCCAATTTTCTTGTTCCCGTGGTTGTTTGCTTCAGAGGAAATCAGCACTATAGGCAGTAATTTTTCTTTCCTTTGTAATTCTACAAGGAAAAGGATATTTCTTTCTATTCTTCAAAGTTATACTCTTTCTTCAACCACTCCTGAGAGTTTTTAAATCATGGAAAGCTATTCAACTCACTTCCCACTCTTTGGTGAAATTACACGCACATGAAAGATAATTCAAATCGATTCTTAGTGATATAAATATCCCAGTGAATTCTTGTGCATTTAGTTGAATCATCTTTATAAATTCATCTTTAAATTACACAAATTAAAGTCAAAATAAATGTTTCAATTGTAGTTGCTTGTCTGGAGTGCCTAACAATGTTACTGCTCCTGATGCATTTTTCTAGAAATATCTCTTTGAACATGTTAAACATCTCTGTAGCTTGCTAATTACTATGTGGGTTGACTGAAACAAATAAACAACAAAAGTAGTTTTTAAAAAGACGATCTGGTGGTGCATTATAAATTCATGCTCTCCTATTTGATTGAAGGTTAACATTGCTTTGTTATCCTCTTATTATTTCTCAAGGCATTCCATATTAATTGATAATTCCAAATTTAATTAATCCTGGTAGAGTCATGGTTAAATATTTGGCTGCTAACCAATAAATTGTAGCTCAAACTCACTTACTTGATATGCAAAAATTTAAGTCAATAAAATTATATGAGGCAATTCTACTCTGTCACATGGGCATGCTGTGTTAGCATTAATTAACGACACCTGTGGTATTTATATAATCTCTGTCAATTTGAGAGGATTACAAATGAAGGGGTGGAGTCTGACCTGTCAATCAAAATAAACCAATGAGACCTCTGTGTGGGCATAGCCTTCTCCTGAGAATTCTGGGCAGTCCTGGATTTTCCTCCTTGGAGGTGGAAGACCCTTTTGTCTCTCTCTCTGCTCACTCCTTGGAGTCTGTAATGACAAGGCTGACTTCCTGTGAGACATTGCTGAGGAGAAGCCACATGGACCTACCCTGATGCAACCCTGGGTGCTAGAGAAGCCATGTGCATACCCCTGCCAGCGCTGAGAAGTTTCTACCGCCACTGACTTTGGACCCACTGGCCTGTGTTCTTCCTGCATTCAGCGTCATTGCATGTGTTTCATAGTCTGAAGAGGACTTCATAGATTGGTATCAGACATATGAGCTAATATAGGACTTAATGACTTGGTCTGGCCTGGCCTGGGATGTTTTCTCAAAACTCAACTGCTCTTGTGTATAAACCTCTTTCTTATACACATATGTGTGTCCATGTCTTTGTTTCGCTAGTCTCCAAAGACTAACACAACACCCATCAACATCAGGGCTATGTTTGAATAGGGTTCGGAGTAGAGGGAACTAAATTATAAAAATGAATTATTTGGGATGGAAGGAACTAGCATTTATCTCTCTCTTTTAATTTTTTTCCAGTTTACTTCCTCTTATTTACAAAACACAACTAGATTTCTACTCCTAGGACTAATTACGTAGTGCTTATGGACAATGCCAGTTTTTCAGCAATATATGTTTGTTAGATGTCTACCTTGCAGAACAAATTTTAATTCTATGGTTACTTAAGTCTTATATAGATTTAATATAGAGAATAAGTTATATAGATTTCCTATTGCTAATCTTATATTCTGAACATGACCTAACTCACATTTCCTATTAACATGTCTCTGTTGTCAGGTAGAACTATTTGATTTCTCCTCTAAACCCGTCCTTTACATTCTCTCCTTCTCTAATCTTAGTAGGGTTGAGATCACACAATAAATCCTCTATCTTTAAGATCATTTTCCTTATATTATTACTGACTAAACACATTAAAATTCCCAGATGACTACTATTTATAAAACAATTTAATACCATATTTCTACATATTCTAGCTGATGTTTTATCACCAATTGTACATATTTATTAACTCTACTTGTAACTAGTCAAACTATACATGATATGTTGCCATAATGAAAGCTATACCATAGCACAGCAGGAAAATATTCCAAGAGTTAAAATGAAATGTATTAAGTATTGTTTGTATTTTTTCATATTTAATTTAGCCTGAACACTAAAATCAGGGTTCAACACTTAACTCAGTGCATTTGAGCTCTGTCTCTAGTTTATCTACAATGAATAGTCACCATCTTCTTCTGGATTTGAAAGCTAACTTCTAGACCAGTGGCTCTCAAACTTCCTAATTCTAAGACCCTTTCATACAGTTCCTCATGTGGTGGTGACCCCCCCACCCATAAAACTATTTTCATTGCTACTTCATCACTGTCATTTTGCTACTGTTATGAATCGGGCAACCCCTGTGAAAGGGTTGCCAACCCCAAAAGGGGTTGCGACCCACAGGTTGAGAACCGCGGTTAGATCTTTACCCGAATATCAGTTAGACCATCAGAATTTAACATGTTTGTGAGCTATTATGACATCAGTTCTGTACGTCCAACTTAAGCATTTTCTGATATTCGTTACCCCTTGCTAATTCAACATCATCTCATAATCCGTACTAGCTAATTTAAATTCTAATACGTAATTACACTAGAACCCTAGTACTCAACCTCATCAGTACTCGACCTCATCAGTACTCTATATAATCGGATTTTGATGTGAAATGTCCAGAAACTTTTTGCATCGGAGCTCGAACAAAATATCGGCATCCTCCCTGACGCACGTGATTTTTGTGAACAAAAGCGGTCCATGTTTCTGTCACCGTGCCTGCCTTGGTTG
>NW_022111324.1:39272782-39274032 GCF_000313985.2 Echinops telfairi | reverse complement strand
GCCTACTATTAAAAATCAACAAAGCATCTTCAGCTATTAGAGCATGACCTCTAAAGTAAACCCTTACCCAACAGTAGAAAGGAAATCATAAATATTAGATCATAAATAAATGAACTGGAAAGCAGAAAAACAATGGAAAAAATAGAAAGTTAGTTCTTGAAAAGATTAGCAAAATTGACAAACTACTAGCACACTTTACAAAGAGAAAAAAAGAGAATATGCACATATCTATAAATAGAGATGGAAAGAGTAACATTACACCCGAACCAAATAAATAAAAACAAAACAGACTACTATGCAAAACTCTACTCCAACAAACTTAAAAACCTAAATAAGATGGACACATTTCTAGAAGCACTTCATCTTTGCAAATCAATGCTGACTGGCAAAGAAAACTTTCACAAAACCTAAGGAAAGAAGAAATAGAGCAGGCCATCAGCATTTTTCTATTGCAGAAAAGTTTTCTGATTTATTTTGGGTTGAGGTCTTTCTGTGTTTTGTTGTTGTTATAATTGTTGGTGATTTTGGTATGATTTTGCAAAAATGAAACTCACGGTGGGCAATCCACAGAGGCAGTAACTACATTAGTGGTTCCTTAGGATTATGGCAGGGGAGGTTGGGGAAATCAGAAGCTAATAATAATATGTACAAGAATGAAATAATATTTCCAGGATAGATTGTTGATGATTGCCATATTATTTTTATTATATATAAATCACTGAATTGTATGGTTTGTGAATCATATGCCAATAAAAGATAGTTTTAAGTTTGGGGAAAAAAACACATCTGAGGACCTTAGCCTAATTCTAAGATTTGTAGTTAAATGAGCCAAAATAAATTCCAAATATTTTAAGTGAGATTGCACTGGTTTATATGTAATTTCAACATAGAATTACAAGGACTGTCTATTTATTTAATTTTTCTAATGACGACATGGTTTTACATACATTATTTAATTTCCATATAATTAAGGAAATTAATAGCTATTAACACGAATAGAAAACAGTGAATAATATAAAACTGTAATACAAAACTGTTTCAATAGGAAACAGTGAATAATATAAAAACAAAGGTAATACTTTTTAATGTTTTTTCTCTAGTCAGCTAATTTTTAGTATTATTTGAACTCATGCCTGGCAATGATGCTTATCAATTTAGAGCTGATGTTAGCAGTTTCTTTATGAACATAATTAAGGCACGCACCAAAAATTTACAAGATTTTGTGATGTATACAATTTTATGTTAGAGAA
>NW_022111324.1:39269661-39271486 GCF_000313985.2 Echinops telfairi | reverse complement strand
GAGGAAACAAAGCCTGAAAGCATTTATACAACTAGAACAGGCAAAGGCTCATTAGTTGTCACTTATCTTCTTGGAAATATATTAGAGATGATAGAATGCATTTTCTCAGACCCTCGAAATGTAGAATGGGATGTTCAATAATTATACTAGAAACATGTAGTAAAAATTCTGTAAAATATTTGTCAGTTTTCCGTATATAAATAGTAGATATCCATCTTAAATTGGTTAAAACTGATGATTTAATTAGAATGCTTCCTGTTCGCAGGAAAGGGCATGGTGGATAGTTTGATTTTAAAGATTACTGCAAATGACCTTAAAATAAATCAAAGCAGAGCATATTCTCTCCAGCTCTTCTTTCCACCCCACTTCTTCACCAATTGAATGCTTCCACAAGGTAGATACCATTGCTGCAAAGAGTAATTGCATGCACATTTTCCATGTTTTACCACCAAAACAGAATAACTAATATTTTTACATTGAAAAAACAGAAACAACACATAACAAAGTTATGTGTCTGGGTGCTAACCTGAAGGTAGGCAATAGAAACCCACCAGTTACTCCACAGGAAAAATATGTGTAAGTTTGCCTCCCTAAAGATTGCAGTCTTAGAACAATTTTTCCCCGCCCCCTCTTAGAAGAATTTTGACAATGCTTTGCTTTGATTTAATTTGATTTTTTTGAGGATGGCTTGATTTAATTCAGAATTGACCTGAAAGAAGGAAGATGAGATCACTGTTGATTTTGGAAACACAAACACGCAAATAGTGACAAAGAAATATAAATTCATAGAACTTACTTTTCTTTAATGCTCTAATCGAACATGCTTCCACATAAAATAGTTAGATTATCTCCAATACAATCAAAACCATATCCTCAATAGGAGATCTAGCTATGATATTAGTATTCTGATGAAATGCCCATTTCTGTCAAACAAATCTAAAAATAACTTTGAAGACAAGGCATGAAGTAAATGATATATCTTACTTCTTTTGCCACAAAAAATGATACCTTGGAAAATATATAAGAATAACTGCAATAAGAAGCTTAATATAAGACAGCAAATGTAGTTATAAAGAGAAATTTCACATCTGGGCTGGATAACGTTTTGTGGATATCCATGTTTAAACTCTTAATGTTATGTTGCTAGTACAATAGGTTTCTTCATTCTGCCTCAAACAAAGTTTCTTACCGTCTGGCTGGTTTGGACAACAGGAGCATCTAAGGTTATGGAAGAGAGGGAGGAGAGAAATTTTGTCATTAAAATAATAAGACACTGGATGGAGTGATAAGGTAAAGTGAAATTACAAGAAGGGCTCTCCTATCCATAGACTTGGTTGGTCTCACCAAATGACTAGATGGGAGCATGCAAATAAGGAATAGGGTACACTAATCTGAAAACTGGGCAATTTACCATTTCTTTACATATACAACAAGCCTACCCAGTAGCTGGGAGAGAGAAACTAATACCACCAAGAAAGAAGAGCAGTGACTGTGAAATCAGAGGTGGTAGAAACAGCAGCAGCAGAGACAATGAGTCAGAACACAGGGCTGCCGAGTGCACAGAATGAGTAGAAATGAGTGTCTTGGGGCATTCTCAATGCTAATCAGAGCTTTGTAGCACTTTTACTGAGAGCTAAGGAACAGAGAGAGGCATGCCTGCCAACGTGTCTGCAAGGTGCACCATTCAGGCAACAGCACTCTATTCTTATAATGCCTTCTGATGATTTTTTTTAGCTCCTGGAACCTGTGTTGTTGAGGTAGGAATGGCAACTTCACAGACATTAATTCCTGACTTTTTGAAACAACTTGATTACCATATATACTC
>NW_022111324.1:39267248-39268550 GCF_000313985.2 Echinops telfairi | reverse complement strand
GGTATATATGGTACACAGTTTTGTATATGCTCACAAGGCAGGGTACCTGATTCAGGATCAGAGCAAGCTGACACATGTATGGATTTCAGTGAGAGGCCAAAAGAACCAAAAAGCTCTAGAATGGAACAGAAGTTCAGGGTGCTTTCACAGAAAGCATCTCCTGTAAAGGACCTATCCCCAAGACAAATTTCAGTGATTATAATCTAATCACACATACTCTGGTGAAGACAAAAATACCAACCTGTGAGCTTTCACCAGATAAATCCCCAGGTCTCAATAACTGTAGATCAGCAGACCAACCCCATCAAAAACTACTTCTGGCCATCGACCCGAGAAAGGGAAAAGATGAAAAGAGTCAAGAAATGTCTCCATCCAAGTCAGACTGGAAATGTTTGTTCTCTTTTGGAGCAAGCACAGCCAGCCACAGTCAGCACTTGTAAAAATAAGGAGCTACATCCATCTCAGAATGAGTCTGTACACAGAAAATCAAATAATCTGTTTTGGGACATAGATTTTAAACTTAAGGTGAAAAATTCCATGCCAAAATATCTTCCTACAGAAAATCTAACCTCAAAATTAAATAAATACATAAAATGGATGATTTGCCCATAGAAGATGAATTATTAAAACAGTTATTCAAAAACAGCACAACTATAGTTGGGAATTGAACCTAGTTCAAAAACAAGAGAAAGATGTCAATATTAGAAAAGAAAAAAAGATTGACTATAATATCAGAAAATAACACAGTATCTCAATAAAATGAAAGGGGAAAGAAATATGAGATCAAGGAAGAAGCGTGGTGGTTAAAATATGCAGAACTGTCCAACAGTGATGAGCATCAGGTTGATGGAGATATACTTCCAAAGAAGATGATCCTGATAGAATTTAGATCATTGGTAACTTATAAAATTATGTCCAGAAATCCATCCATTGTAAACAATAAGTATGCTCAACTAAAGAAGTTCAAGAAATTCAGAAAGGTCACATTTCCTGGAGCATGGAAACTTCCACCCATTATTGGTAGATCAGATCGAATTGTTTGTTCATCATGCTTGAAAGAATAAGAAGAGTGGTAGAGGTAGGAAATAGAAGTGCTTAGTCAATATGCAAAAGAAGTGTTTCTTTTTGATGATCCCTTTAGGTGTTAACCTAATATGAAAAGGAGAAGAGAACCACATTTTTAAAGAAGATGTTGAGAAAAATTCCTTGGCAAGCATTACTTCTTGTTTCCTATGGTACATGGATATGTGGAAATGACAAATATTGCATGGCCTACATTTATTCAATAAAATACACAAAATT
>NW_022111324.1:39264076-39266018 GCF_000313985.2 Echinops telfairi | reverse complement strand
GGAAAAAGTTACTGTATACAAACACTCCAGGGTTAAGGTTCAGGTAGTATGGCAGGTGCCAGACCAAATCCAGGGGTTCATAGGGTAGCCAACTACAAAGAGGGGGTGGGGGAGGAAAGGTGAAAAATATGTGACGGGGGAATAGGGCACTGACCCACCCAAGGGGAGGGTCTTGTTTGTGTCTCTACAGAAAAATAGGGACCAGATTTAAAGCCATTTCCAGACAAATGCAACTTGCTGGCAAGGAGTGGGGAGCCAGTGGAGGGGCCTGAGGGCTCAGCCCCCAAACCAGCTACTTAGTGTTATGGGCCTTAGAGGCACATTTTTGTTTTCTTCCTGAGGTGCTCTCAGAATGTTTTCCTTGTCTTCGGCTTTGGAGAGTTTGCCTGTGATATGTCTCCTTAATTCTATTTTGAGGTCTATGCTGTTTGGTGTTCATTCTGCATTTTGAATGAATATCTTCTTTTCTTTTAGGATGTTAGGGAATGTTCTTCCAATAACGTTTTAACAATTTTCTGCTCATCGGAGATCAGGGGAGAATCGTGGCTTTCTTGTCACCTGCTATTGTTCGGTTTGGGGAAGATCAAGCTGATACTTCATATATTATTTACAAAAGTTAAAGTGCATTCACCAGTTTCTCTCCATGCTGACCACTCCATTCCAGATTCTTTTTCTCATCAGAATTCAAGTCACTGCTTATTCTCTCCTCTGAAACTCACAGCGACAAGACTATTATTGTAGTCTCGCATTTTGTCTCATGTCTTTGTTGTAGCAGGACTGTGGAGCTTGTCTGCCTAGTTAACCATCTTGCAGGAGCCCTACTGCAATGTTTTGAACAATAAATCATGGCACTGGATTCAATAAATCATAACTCTGAGTGAGTTCCTAAGAATGTTCACATCCCTAAATTATTCATTGCCATTTTGCATATTGTACCCATTACTAACACTACCAAAGAAAACAAACACACTCCCAGGGAGCTGATTCTAACTCATGTTTTCTCTAAGTGCCATTGAGTTGGCTCTGACACACTGCACCCGGTACACAACAGAACAACGCACTACACGGTCCTATGCCTAGCTCAAAATTATTGCCCCGCTTATTGCATAGTCACCCTTATATTGGATTTCTGAGACTGCAACTTTTTTTTCTGGAATAGATAGCCTCATCTAATTACCAAGGACAGGTTGTGGAGTTTGAACCACCAAGCCATAGAACTACCAAAGCTCATTTACCTAATAATAGGCTGTACAAAAGAAAAAAAACAAAACACTGCCTTATGTGTGGTTTGTTGTAACTCAAGTATATTGCAAGTTGAAGACACTCCGCACAGTGTTTAGAAAAACATGTATATATAAATAACAATGAGGAGCTGCATTATATTGTGGACTGAAAATTGTGGCCTAAAAAGTATACCTTCTCAGAATGCCAATGTGTTGTTACCATAAATGTTTTCTGATACATTGTCTAAAAGATGTGGTTTTGAATTATGTGGTATAAAATTGACAGGTGCCATTAAATCATTTTTCCTATTCCTCTTAGTTTGTGGTCATAATCAGTACAAAATCAGTTTGATATTTGAGAAATGGTCATCATATATTTGTATGCTGTGATATTCAAACATCAAGACTTGGTTTGATTTAATCATTAACTGCTGTCTTCTCACAGACATACAAATCAATGTTTAATTAGGATCTTCAGTCTATGTGTGCCACTGTGACTTGTTAATTATCATGATCCAAGGAGTAAAATTCTAATGTAACTAGAAAAATGACCTATGCATTATTCAAAAATGTTAAAAAATCTGGGTCTTTTTTGTGTGTTTTAGAACTTTCATCCTTGGGTTCAAGATTCCCCAACTTTCCTACTGCACTGGTTCAGATGCAGCTTTCTCTTGATCTTCAAGTTGGGGGCCATGGTGCTTATGTATGCAAAAGAAATT
>NW_022111324.1:39261894-39263428 GCF_000313985.2 Echinops telfairi | reverse complement strand
GTGGTTTCAAACTGCTAACCTTGGGGTTAGCAGCCAAATATGAAACCCACTATGTCACCAGAGCTCCTATGAAGGACCATAAGGAATAATTTTTGAAAATTTCCTCTCTATGGTAGTATTTTCTATGATTCCAGTAAGATACAGAAAATAATCAAGATTGGAGGAAGCTTTGTTACTTACTGGTGATAATCAGAAGCCACAATCTGGCTTGCTGGAAAACCACAGCTATCACTTTGAGGACCGAAATGTTCCTGGCCTGAGTCATACTATTTTTAATCATTTCATGCACATGTGCATGAGCTCTGACATCACTGTATGTTATGCATTGAGGTGTCAGTGTGAACTCACTAACGACTCCAGAAAGTGAGGCTCTCCGTTTCTGTAAAGACATGGCCCTGGAAATACTAGGGAGGGCTTCTCTGCCACAGGTAGTTGTTATGAGTCAGAATCAACTAGATGATAGTAGGTTAGTGGATTATATACGTGGAAGCTCCCAATGAAGAGTAATTAAAAACAATTGATGAAATTGAATTACCGTGCTGGTGAAGACGATTGAATATATCATGGACTTAAATAGGTTTGTCTTGGAAAAAATACAATCATAATGCTCCTTCAAACTGAAGCTGGTGAGATTTATGCATAAGTACCTCAGACAGATTATCAGGAGGAACACACTCACTGCCATCCAACTGATGCTGGCTCATATTGACCACACAGGGGATTACCAAGACTTAATTTTTAACAAATATGACAGTCTCATCTTTCTTTCGAGGAGTTGCTCTTGGTGTTAAACATCTGACCTTGTGATTAGCACCTCTGTCCTTACACTACATGGCCACCAACACTACTTATCAGGAGGGGCCAGTGCTAGAAAAGGACAACGTGCTTAGTACAGTAAGGGCTTAACCAAAAGACCAGAACCCTCAGTGAGATTCACTGACTGGATGCTGGATGCAACAATGGACCCCAGTTTAGGAATAGTTGAGAGGATGACACAATGTTGTGCATTCGGTCATCATGAGTCAGAACCAGCTAGACAGCACCTAACCACAATGAAATTAAATATACAAATAGTATTAATATTGAATCAATGAATATGGTTTTTCCTAGGATAATTTTATTAGGAGAAGTTGGTATTCACTTATTAGCTATACATAATAAGTGGATACAATACTCATTTTTAACTACTGTTTGCAAAAGCAAAACAACCTCATATTTTAAAAATTGAAACTGCATACTAAATGTTTTCTTCTTTGCCATATCACTCTTATTCTATGAATTCATTGCCCCATCCAAAGTATTTTCATAAGCACAATACTCTTTTTTTCTTTTACATATTATTATTTGAAAAGAGCATAACATGCTGAAAATAATAACTTGGAGGAAGTGTATGGTTGGCAAAAATACACAGCACATGCATTACTTGCTTAAATATATAGTATACTCTATTTTAAAATAAATAAAAAGGATGGCATGAAATTTGTTTTCACAGTACAAAATTATTTACATCAGTTGATCAAGCTCTCAGAAAAAA
>NW_022111324.1:39258014-39261794 GCF_000313985.2 Echinops telfairi | reverse complement strand
ATTTATGCAGCTTGACTCTATTGCATCTGGAGGTTGACAGCTGGTTATTATGTACAGCTAATTTACCAGAGCAGTAAGTACCACAAGTGGAGAGATCAATTCACCAAGGTCTATGGTTCAATAAGTATAGCACTTTATGTTGAAAATAAAATGTGAAATGAATTAGGGAAAAAACCTTTCCTACCTTGTCTTAATAATAAAAGAAATCCCACGCTGCAAAAGGCACTAAATGAAGAATCTTTGATAATATTATGTTGATACTAATAAATTCAGCCTTGGTATGCTTTATAAACCTATTATAATAATAATAATGATTTAACCATAAAACGTTAACTTAACGTTAGGAAATATATATTTTAATGTCACACTACTTATCTTTATGAGAAAATAAATTAATAGCACTTTTTACCTCATTACTATTCTTTTACATGGAGTAGATTCCGACTCACAGTACAATTACATACAGCAGGAAAAAACATTGCCTTCATCCTCTTCACAACCACTTCTATGTTTTTGCAAATTGTTATAACTCAATAATGGGCCAATTCATTCATTGAAAATCTTTGTGTTTTATTGCTGATGCTCTACCAACTACGATGTCTTTTTCAAGGGGCTAGTACTTCCTGATAACATGTACAAAGTTCTAGAGCTGAAGTCTTGTCATCATCATTTCTAAGGAGTCATCTGGCTGTACTTTGCTCATGAAAGGCCTGGTTTTGCTTTGTTTTGTTTTGTTTTCTGATAGCCAATGGTATATTCAATATTTTCATCAACACCATAATTCAAAGATATGAATTCTTCTTTGGTCTTCTTTTATTGACTAGCTTTCATACTCTGATGAGTCCATTGAAAGTATCACATTTCAAGTCAAAATAACCTTAGTCCTTAAGGTGATATTTTTGCATTTAAAAAATTTAAAAAGGTCTTTTGCAGGAGAATTTTCCAAATATAATACATAATTTAAATTATCTGTTGCTTATTCCGTGGGTGATAATTGTCAACCCAAGTAAAATGAAATCCTTGAAAACTTTTTTCTTCTATCACAATGTTCTTTATTTCTGACTTACATAACAATACAATTAACTGAATTATAGGAAAAAAATGTTTAAAAATACAGAATTGCATATTCAGCTTAAAGTTTAATGATTGTATGAGCATTGTATTAACCTAATTATTTAGCTATTAGTTTAAAAAAAGGTCCCTATAACTTCAACAAAGTTCATTTCAGTGTATGAGATCCTAAAGAAAATGCATTGAAACCATAATTGGCTGTATTTTAAAGCTTTTTTGTTCTGTGATGGCTTGAATGTTGTGATGTGGCAATGAAGACACAGAAACTCTCAGCAGCATCACTCGAGGTAAGAGGTGTCGGCAAAGCTTAAAGACTAAGAGCATCCGAAGGAGCTGGGAGTCGCAGTCTGCTGTTGGGGAATTAGCCATTGACATAGATGAGTAGCATTCAAACGTTATCTGTTATTATGTCAGAAGATGAGCTGTTCAGAGTGTAATGCACTCAAAACATGATTGGAGAAGAGCTGTCTCCTTAAAATGGAAGTGAACTTAATGATCTGGGTGGAGTAAAAAATTTAGGAGTTATTTGCTCATGGGACAGGATTCAACATAAAAAGAAGACTTGAAGTACATATTAATCAAGGTCAAAGACTTTGAGGACTAAGATGTGCCCCACCCTAATCATGGTATTTTTAAATCTTATCTCTATGTGAAAACTGGAAAATCCATTTAAAAAAAAAGGAAAAGAAAAAAATGAGCCTATTTGAAGTAAGGTGTTGAAGAATATTGAAAATATTGTGGAATTTGAGAACAAACAAATCCATTTTTGAGCAAGTAAAACTTAGAAGAATGGTGACTCTTTGTTTCATGTACTGTGGATGTTATCAGGAGAAACCAGGCCCTGGAAAAGAAAATCACATTTAGTAAAGTTTCAGAGAAAAAGAGGAAGGCACTCAAAGATAAGCATTGACACCGGTCTGCAACCCTGAGCTTATTCCTAACAACCATCATGTGGCAGCGCTGAAACTGCTCGGTTTCTTCTTTTGGACACAGAGTCGCTCCCAGTCATGGTCAAGTAGGTGACACCTAACAGCCACACTGCTTAAAAGCTGCATTTACTATATCAACATTCAAATTCTGTCAAATACAATTGCATTATAAATATTATTTTTAAAATAAAATACACCACTAGTAGGAAAGATGTTTCATCACAATAAATCGAAGTTATTTGGTTGTATAATCTCTGTTGTGCATCCTTGACCAGCTAGAAATTTTCTGACAATAAGCCAACTAATTCCCAATTCAAATGATAGATACATTTCACAAGGAGCCTTTGAAATGCTAGTGAAAAAAATTGCATTAAATGTTAATGTACATTTTTTTCTAGATCATTTGAAAGCCCCTCATGTAATGGAGTTAAGTGGAAAAAATATTACTACCAGAGTTTAATTCATATTTCAAACAAAATATTATTTCTACTATGGTTCTAGCTTCATATTTCAAACATAACAGTAGTTTTTTTTTAAGATGCCTTCAAAAATAAGATTGTGTGTGTGTGTGTGTGTGTGTGTGATGTAAAATAAAGGATTTAGAGGTCAGAGCTGTTATCAAATTTTTAACAAAATATTGGTAGGCATCTTTGCAATTGCTAAAGGGTTACCACCAGTTTACAGTTTAGTTATGGTGCATTATATGAATTAACAGTTTCTAGATAAAACAGCATTTTAAAAAATGTCATAAAGTCCCAAAATTGAGAGGGAAATCGTCAACTTTCAAAAATGAAGGAATTGTGACGTACGTCCAGAAATTAGGGGAAGAAGACCACAAAACTGTCATTGATGTGATATCTACTGAAACTGCATAGTTCAACATTTTAATTTCAAGCAAACACCTTGACCCCAACAAGATTTTTAATCCAGGGGCGCCAAAAGCACTGAACGAAGATTAGCTTGTTAAAAAATTTGATTTTTCTATCAGACTTTTAAAAAAGTAGTGCATCATAACTATGGATAGGTCGTGGATTTACCAATGTAGTCCAGAGAGCACAGGTCAATGTAACCATTGCCTACTGAGGGGATCTGATGGGTCAATTAAATACACAGCAGATAGGTCACCTCAGAAGATTGATACTGAGTTTTGTGACTCCCAAATGCATAATCTTAAAAGATTTTCTCAAAGTTCATGAGATGGGTAGGGCTCTTTTGAAGAAGTTTGAAGACAATTGAAAACTGTATAGGTGAGAACAAGTTTAGTAAATCTGCATTAGGATTATATTTCAATGATGGAAACTAAATTGTTAAGTTTTTAGGGTAGCAAGGGCCTCCACATTACATCTACTCTACTGCCCTGATCTTGCCTCTTCAGCATTTTTTTGGTTCCAAAATTCAAAGGATATTGGAAGAAGCACAATCTGAGTCTCTCGAGGATGTGCAAACTGCCATTTAGATGAGGTGTAAATCCAAGAGTGTAGAATTCTTCAGAAAAGACATAAAATGATGGAAACACTGCTTTGCAGAGTTTAAAAACATATCCAGAGCCCAAAGCTTTGTATTTTGATAATGTATTTAATATGTTTGCAGGATTGTGTAGCAATATATTTTTAACTTAGATTCATGAATTTAAATGAATGTTGTGCAAAGCTTTGTGTTTCAACTTTCTTTATATTTTAGTATCAACAGTTCATTTTCTACATATGAAACTTATTAAAAGAGTGGTTTAATATTTAGGAACTGTGATGTTAAGCTGGATTAGCTGAAGACAGAGAACCAA
>NW_022111324.1:39248963-39252203 GCF_000313985.2 Echinops telfairi | reverse complement strand
TACGAAACTATTAACCCATTACGTTCTCTATAGATTTATCTATGCTGAATTCCATATAAAGAAAACCATGCAAAACAAAAACAAACAAACAAATCCAACAACAATGACAAAATAAAACAGAAAGAAAACACAATTAAAGAAAGTAGAACTATCAAAAATAGAAAAACCTAAAAATGGGTCAAAAGAAAAATCAGATAATAAGGTGTTATATTTTATCCCTCATTAGAACAATTAGTACTTATTATGTGGTCATACTCAATACTTGCCCCATGAAGGGATCACTGATTGTCAGTGTGGTGAAGAAACAAGATAGTGCCTGGCTACCAAAAAAGAGTAGTATTGGGGGTCTTAAATGCTTGCCTTAAAACAATCATTCATCCAAGTGAGGTATCAGTTAAGTCCATATGGAGGAAGCACACTAGCCTCTGTGATCCAAGAATTCTTAATAATTATACCCGAGACTGGAGGACAAAACCATATTAGAATGAGAATTTAAAATCTGAACACCTAGTTTTCAGAAGCCTATGAATGACAGTGAAAGCCTAAAATCAACTGTCCCATGTGAATTCCCTCTGACCATTGACAAGGTTTGTAAATAGCCTTGGTATCACTCAGAGTGCTTTGAGAAGTGCATAAATAAATATGCAGCTACGTTAAATTTGGTCATCTTATCGTGTGTTCTCCCTCTTGAACCATTTTCATATATTCTGTGTTCTTTTGCATTGAGTTTTTCTCAGTTTTGTTTTGTTTAGTTGCTGGATTTTGGGTTTTTTTGGTATGTTTTTCTGATTGTGAAGTCCAGGACAGGTAGAGTTCTAGATACAGTTTCTGAATCGATGGATCCTTAGAGCTATGACAAGGGAATTAATAAAACAAATATGAGAATGAAGAAAATGTTCTAAAAGTCAAGGTGGGGATGATTGCATGACTCTTTTACGGTGGGTGAAATTTTAATGTGATCTCTGGAATTATCCTTGTACTAGAGTTTCATTAAAGTGATCTGTTCAGATCATCCTTCATATCGGAAGTTCAATTAGTATCTTTGATCAGTTATGAAATTACTACCAAATTCTACTTACAAAGAAGTGTTCATGCTTATTTTAGTATTAAGAACATTGCCTTCTACATATCAATGACTTCCTTAAAATTATTTGAAAGTTTAAAGTAATTAATTATTGTGTACTTAAAAATGACATATATACATAAAAAGACTTCATTGAAAAGAATAAAGAGAGAGACAACAGATTGGGAAAATATATTTAGTAATGATATAGCAGACAAAGAACTAATCATTAATATCTATAGTATATTATAAACCCACAACCACAAAAAACTAACACCCCCTCTGAGAAGTTGGGAAAAGGACCTGAACTGATGATTCACAAAGGATCAAACTCAAATGGCTAAGAAAGACATGAAGAAATGTTCCTGTTCACCAGCCCTCCAGGAAATGCAATTCAAAACAACCATGAAATACCATCTAACGCACATAACAGTAACCCTATTTCAAAAACCTGAGACCAACAAATGCTAGAGAAGATATACTGAGATTGGAACTCATCTTGCCTGCTGGTGAGCTTGTCAACACACACAACCACTAGGGAAAGTGAGATGGTGATTCCTAAAAAAGATGTCAATTGAAATATCATATGACCCAGCAATATAATTATAGGCCATATATGATGAAGAAACATAACACGAAAAGATGTATGCTCCCCCATGTTCATTGCAGCACAGGTCACAATACCAAAAAGTTGGAAACAGCCTACATTCCCATCAGTAAAAGATTGGATTAAAAAGATTTTAAAATCCACCTCTGGTATATACACATAGTGGAATACTATGCATCCCCCGCAAACAGCAAAGAAGCCATGAAACAAATCAAGACATGGAGGGATCGGAAAGGCAATATGCGGAGGGCAGGCGGCAATCACAGAAGGACACATAGTGCCTGCGTCCGACGTTCTAGGAACAACCAGCAGCCTGGGCACAGGCTTAGGCCTGTGAAGGTCTTGAAACTACCATGGAGTCTGCCAGAAGGACCCACAAGTCTGCCTTGGACAAAAGAACTGCCAGGATGTTCTTTAGAGGCAAAGACTGCATCGCTTATCCTTTGGACATGCCGTTAGGAGAGATTAGTCCCTGCAGAAAAATCACACGATTAGTAAAGTCGAAGGACAGTGGATAAGAGGAAGGCCTTCAACGAGATGGATTGCCACAGTGGCTTCCGCGGTGGGTTCAAGCACAGGAACAATTGTGAGGTTGGCACAAAACCAGGCAGTATTTCCCTCTGTTGTGCAGAGAGTCGCTATGGGGTCAGGGTTGAGTTCGTGCACCTAACAACAACACATCAGCGCATTTTATTTTTGCTATTAGGTGCTGGCTGTATGAACAACACAATAAAAATCAGCCTGGTCTTGAAGCATCCTTACAATTATGATGATGTTTGTGATTATTGTTGGTGCCACGGTGTCAACCCATCTCCACCAGGCTCTTCCTCTTTTCCAGTACCACGCAGGACGTCCTTCCCCAGGGCCTGGTCTCTCATACGAATTTGTCCAAAGATTGTGAGACATGTCTCACCATTCTTGCTTTTAAGGAACATTCTGACTGTACTCCTTCCAAGACAGATTTGTTTGGTCTTTTGGCGGTTTGTGGTGCTTTGAATATTCTTCACTAGCACTGTAATTCCTATGCTTTGATTTCTCTGAGGTTTTCCTGATTCATTGTCTAGTTTTCGCAAGCATATGAAGTGATTGAAAATACTATGGCTTTGGTTAGGCACACTTTATACATCAAATACATATCCTTGCTTTTCTACACATTAATATGTTCAGCAGAGTTAACTAATTCAATGTGTCTTTGATTTCTTGAGTGCTGCTTCCATTAATATTGATTGGGAATCCAAGCAATTTGAAATGCTCAACAACTTCAAACATTTATGAGCACACCTTAGTAAGATATTATTATTATATCAACATAGAAAATATTTACTGAGATGCAGTTCAGGGTCCATGGAGTATAGTGTACCAATAAGAGTGACTACAAGTTATGATACATAAGTTCTACCTCTAGTGTTCTGATATACTATAGGCCATTTTATCTCTCTTTGCTATTAATTTCTTAGCCCACATTTAAAGGTCACTTATTGATATAATATTTTATTACTCTATAAAAAGGGTTTTTCTATAGTTCTTTCAGCTTTCATGTCCCTTGGTTTTAAAATCATCCATTTAAGTT
>NW_022111324.1:39247279-39248319 GCF_000313985.2 Echinops telfairi | reverse complement strand
CCTTTTTTCTATTGTGTCAGACAAACAAACACTAGCTCATTATTGCTTTGTAAAGTTCTAATCAAGCTCTATACAAAACAAAAAATTTTAATGAATATGAAAACAGGGAAAAGCACACTCACATTTCTTATTTAGGAATTCACATGTTCTCAAATTTAATATTTATTAACTTTCTGTTCCATTACACATTCTAAGATATTATTACACATTTATGTTACTTCTCTGATCCCAGTTAATGACTGTTCCCAATTTAGCATTATTCATTAATTCAATTAGTGTTTGATTAGGCTTCTTGCTATTAATAGGGATAGTAGAGATGGATTCAAAAGAAATAGAAGAACTATGAAAAGGAGTTAAATTTATATATGTCCTATTTAAGCTAGGGATAAGCCCTGGTGGTGAATTGGTTAAAATCTTAGCTGCTAACAGAAAGGATGGTGGTTCAAACCCTCCAGCTATTCCTATGGAACAAGTTCTATGTGTCCTCCCATAAAGATTACTTAAACCACACAGTTCTAGTGTTCTATAGGGTCTCTGTGAATTTGAATCCACTGAATGACAATGGTTTTTTTGGTTGAAATAAAATTTAGAAGTTAAATGAAAGATTAAGTTTGAAAAATTTTACATCACTTTTACTATGGTCTATACGCATATAAATATGACTCAAGAATAATTGGAAAATACTGCTCTTAAATTATGCATTAAATATTTAAGGTTTTGTTTTTTTAAAAGAAACAAACAAAACATATGATATCTATTCAAACTTCAAACGATCAAGAACAAAAGCAAATCATAGCAGAAAGCTAGATTTCATCACAGAAGTGTGAGATATCAATAATGGATGGAGATAGCTCATGAAATAATCATCTCTACCCCATTCTACAAAGAACACATGAAAATTTGTGTAAAAGTAGGAGGCAGAGGTATCCTAAAATATATATTTCTGACCTCTTGAAATTAGGAATAAGAGCCAGGAAGATGTTTACATGGTAAAAATGGGTTGTTTTATAATTCAAGGGAAGTTATTCCTTTTAAGATTT
>NW_022111324.1:39238101-39246140 GCF_000313985.2 Echinops telfairi | reverse complement strand
TGTCCCCCAGGAACCATCAGTCCCATTGTTTTCTCCTCCAGACTGTTCATCCAGCCCATCTTATCTAAATAGATCTGTAGGGATAATAATATGCACCAAAAAAGCAAGGCATAGCAAGACAGAGCGACAAAAAAGAACACAACGATGACAACAAAAAAGAAAACCAATGACCCAGAAAAGAATAAATTAATTTAAAAAAATAGAAAATGAAAAACATTTTAAAACTTTAAAACTGTTTTAAATGATAAATACCCCCCCTTTTACTCATTTCCAATACATTCCTCTGCTATTGTCATTACTGTCCAAATCATAGCAATGACCAGGAGTAATAAGCTGATTCTGGTGCAGGTGTGCAGCGACCTGCTCTGTAAGATTTACAAGCCTGTGATCTTCCTGAAGCAGATCTCCCATCCTCTCTTCCAACCCTAACTCACCATTCTTTTCTTTTTCCATATATGGAGTGTGTGCATAAAAAGAAACAAACATATGAACTAAGAAATTGTTATTGTTGAAATGTGTATACCAAATCTAAAATAAAAGCCTTTAGAACTTAAGCATCAATAATAGTTCAGAATCCAAACAGCAACAGCTGTCTCGGTGACTTCTGCAGCGACGCTAGCAGGCAACTACTTCAATAGCGGAACCCAAGCTCCTCAGTTAATTGACTAATCCCCTAAGTAGATGAAACCATCCATGGGTGCCTTCCATCTGTTCCTGGAGGTCCTTACGTTTGTCATGTCTTAGATGGGTGCACACCAGCCAGCTGTGACACAAGCTCACACATCAGCTGTCAGGGAGTTGTGAAGACAAAGGCAGAGGAAAGTAATATCAACTTTGAAAACATTCTTACTCATAAAAATATCATAACCAAACCATCCATTAGTCAATATTCCAGCTTACTATTAACCTTATATAATAAAATATGTGAAAGTTAGAACTTGTGTAAAGCAGAAACTTGTCAGAGAAAGAATTTTCAACCATGCCCCCCTAAAAGAAGGTGCAATAGATTAATGGTGAAGTGTATTCCTCTCATCAAAGGCAGACACATTGTGAGACCTAGAAAATGAATCTAGTCCAAATGAGTTCCAGTTTCCCCAGGTTTCATTATTTGAAACCTTTAATATCATATTGTGTATTCTGACCATTTTATTATTCTATTTAGGATGGCTCATTGACTATTTTGTTCTAAACTATATGATTTACTAATTTTAATTACATAAAATAAGCCTTGTAAGAAATACTGAGAATATATATAGAGAAAAACTTTCATAAACATTATAATTGTTTTCTTATACACCGAGATAAATAACTTTTGTAAGAAAACAAGGAGATATATAAATAATAAATATAGATCACAGATATGAAATTGTGCCACAGTTGATAATCGGCTTAAGATGAATGTTTAAAGGCAGGTGATTCATATGGTGTCAAATCTGTCTTTAAAGATTCTTATCAAATTTATCTATTCTTAAAGCGTAGAGGCAAGGCTGGTGAGACTTGATCTCATCTACTTAGAACGTATTGTCAGAAGACCAGCCCTTGGAAAAAGGTGTCATGTGTGGTAAGGTAGAGGGGCAGAGAAAAGAAGAAGCCCTCAACAAGGTAGATTGACATGTGGCTGCAACAATGGGCTCAATATAAGAACGATTGTGAGGATGGTGCAGGGCCGGGCACTATTTGATTCTGCTTTACATACGGTCAGTATGGATCAGAGCCCACTCAACGGCACCTAACAACACAAAGATTCATAAATATATAGCTGCTCTTAAGTTTTCATATTCCCCTCATCGTTGGAGCTTTGTATTAAAAAAAAAACCCTGTTGTTTAATAATGTAATGTCTTTTGTAAGTATTTGTGATAGTTTCATAATCTGGTGTCAATTTGAGATTTGAGAAGATTAAGAGTGAAGGGGTAGAGTGTAGTCTGTCAATCGGGTTATAGCCAATGTGGTCTCTGTGTGGGTATGGCCTTCTCCTGAGGATTCTGGGAAATTAAGTTTTTCCTCCTTGGAGGTAGGAGACACTCTCTCTGCTCACTCCCTGAGAGACTCTCTACTCACAAGGCACAAGGCACTATGTTGATAAACCCCATGCCCTGGGAACTGGAGAAGCCACATGGACACCCCTGCCAGTGATGAGATGCTTGCAACTCTACTAGATCCACAAGACTTGCCATCCACTGGCCTGTGATTTTCTGCATTCAGCATCTTTTCATGTGTTTCGTGAGTCTGAAGAGGACTTTATAGATTGGTATCGGACATATGGGCTAATATCAGACTTAGGGACTTGATCTGGACTAGGCTGGGATGTTATATTAATGTCTAATTACTCGCTATATAAAGTTCCTTCTTATACACATATGAGTGTGTCTACGGATTTATTTCTCTAATCCACCCAGAATAACACAGTGATATTTTTATATGTGTAGTTGAATTGAATTATTTGGCTCTAAGAGCATCCTTATTCCATTTTAGAATTAAACATTTTAATCAGATAATTCCGTTTCAATTTTATCTCATTAACTTATTTTTTATATCACCTTGGATTATTTATCTTTTCTTGGTCTTAGCCTTGTCACCTGAAAGTGCTATAGTAAACATTATACACCAGAAAGTGTGGTGATAGTTTTATCAGATTAAGAATAAAAATTCTCATATCGGTGCCAAACATAAAACATCTACTCAATTAAAAAGTATTATTTGTATGAGCAGTCAACTATATCAACAACACTTGTTATAAGACCACATTGAACTATTTTTCAATGTATTATAAAGCAAATTTCAGTCATACAGGCATGAAAACAATTCAAGATAGCAATGTATAATGAAAGTTGATTAATCTGAAATAGTGTGAATAGATATGATTTCAACTGTTGGCTTCAAGAAGAGAGAGGCCCAGTCTCTGTGGCCAGTGCTGTAGCACATGATATCATCTATGACCAATTGTAGGGGAGACCTGACAGGGCTTTTTACTGTGTCTATTTTTATCCCTGCATATGCATGTCCAAACTGGGCAATGACTAAGGAAGACTGATTAAAAAGCAATGCTTGTAAAACAGGATGTTTGCAAATAATATTAACTATAACAGAAAAATGATCAAATCACTTTTGAAAGAAATATTTCCAGAATGTTCCTATGTGCAAGGATGACTGAACTTTACGTCATGTCCTTTGGACATGATATCAAGAGAGAGCAGTCTCTGAGACAGACATCATGCTTTATAAAGTAAAAGATGAGGAAAAAAAAAGAATAAGACCACTCTGATAGTTGAGATTTGTGTCAACCTGACTGGGCTAGGATTCTTACTGGCTTTGCAGTTAAGCCTAGAAATCCCCCATGATGTTACTTGTTATTGTGGTTAGGTGTCATTCAGTCAGTTTCTACTGATAGCAAACTCATTTACAACAGAACGCAACTGCACAGTCCTAGGACACGCTCACAACTGATCCTATGCTTGAGGAAATTCAATTATTGTAGCATAGGTCTCAATTCATCTCCTTGAGGGTCTTCCTCTTCTTCACGCTTCCTCTACTTTACTGAACATGATGTTCTTCTCCAGGGACTGGTCTCTCCTGACAACATGCCTAAAGTACATATGAGGAAGTCTGACCATTCTTGCTTCTAAGGAGCACTCTCGCAGCACTTCTTCCACAACCGATCACTTTGTTCTTTTAGTGGTCCAAGTTACTTTCAATATTCTTCTCCAGCAGCACAATGCAAATGCATGGATTCTTCTTAGCGCTTGCTTATTCAACATCTAACTGTCACATTCAGAAGGAAGTATTGAAAATATCATCACTTGGGTAGGGCACATCCTTAGTCCTCAAAGTAGCATCCTGGCTTTTCAATACTCTAAATGGATCTTGTCCAGCAGATTAACCTAATGCAACTTTTCTTTGGATCTCTTGATGTCTGCTTCCATGACTATTTATTGTAGATCCAAGCGAGACAAAACCTTGACAGCTTCAAACTTTGCTCTATCATGATGCTACTTATTGGCTAAGTTGTGAGGATTTCGGTCTTCTTTACATTGAGTTGCAACCTATACTGAAGGGTGTAATCCTTGATCTTCATCAACAGGTGATTTGAGTCCTTCTCATGTTTTATTCCCACAAATGCCTCTTGATCCATGTGTAAGTTCCCATGAACACAATGAAATGTTCTAGAATTCCCATTCTCAAACTATTTATAGTTTGTTTTGACCCACACAATTTAATGCCTTGGCATCATTGATAAAACCCAAAGAAACATGCTTCTGGTATTTTCTGCTTTGAGCCAAACTCCATCTGGCATCAGAAATGTAATCTCCTATTCCGTGCCCTCTTCTCAATCTAGCCTGTACCTCTGGCAGCTCCCTGTCAATGTACTGCTGCAACTATTGGTGGATGATCTTCAGTAAAAATGTATTTTCATATCAGTGATACTGTGCTATAATTTAAACATCCTGCTGGGTCACCTTTCTTTGGACTATGTACGAGTATGGATCTCTTCCAGTAAGCTGCACAAGTAGCGATCTTCCAAATTTCCTTGCCTAGATGAGTAAGCACTTCCAGAGCGCCATTAGCTTATTGAAACATTTCTATTGGTCTCCCATCGATTCCTGACCCCTTGTTTTTGACTAGTGCTATCAGTGCAGCTTGAATTTTTTTCCTTCACCACCATTTTCTTGATCATATAGTATCTCTTGGAATGATGGAATGCTAACTAGTTTTTTTTTTTTGTACAGTGACGGTGTCTAGTCTTTCCATTTGCTTATGCTTCCTGCTTCATTCAATATCTTCTCATAGAATCATTCAATATTTCAACTTTAGGCTTGACCTTTCTCTTAATTTCTTTCAGTTTATGATATGCTGAGCTTGTCTTTCCTTTTTGGTTTTCAAATCTAGGTGTTTGCAAATTCCATTACAGTATGTGATTTTGTCTTCCCTTTTTTCCCAAAAAAGTTTTATGGGCACAAAATTTACATATCATGCAATTCAATAGTTCAATCATCAAACTTATCAAGGAGAATTGTGTAATCACCAGCACATCTATCTCAGAGTACACCCCCACCTCAACCACCCATGGTTAAATCACCTTTAAAAATAGTTGTGCAATCACAATCAGTTCTAGTAATCCTTCCCCCACTCCTGTCTTCATTCTTTACTCCCTAAATGCCCTTTCCTTCTATATCGCCCACCCGATGCCTGCATTTCCTTTAATACTGTGTATCAGATATTCTCATTTTGTATCCACTCCTCTGCTTCACAGCTGGGAAACCCAACAACAACAAAACAACTTAAAAATTGTACTAAGCTAGTAAAGAGAAAATTATAATATTATAAAGACAGAAAAACAAATAATGCATAAGAAAAGAAAAAAGATCCCAACTATTGAAAAGCCAGGCAGGACATTTCTGTCATGGAACAAGTAAGATATACTTGCACCCAGTACAAATTCAGGTCATGTCTATAGGCCAGGTCAACAGGCCAAGTATCAAGTTCGATACAGTATAATCAAGATCACAATCGTTTCTGCCTGATAGTAAGGCTGTTTGAGACCTTTGTCTTTGGCTAGAACACATCTGTCAATGACTCTGGCTACATACTCTGCAGGTGGGTTTTGGGCTCCTACTGTCCTCCAAAGTCTTCTACAAATTGGATGTTCATAATTTTAGCTCTGATACTTTTCTCTTCACCATATTTGAATTTTGTAATTGTCATATTTTGATCTGTCCTTTGAAATTTTCTATTTGGCTCCTTGACTTTACCATTTCATCCATTTGCTTTACCAATGATATGATTAAGAGAAAGTTTCTCAGTCCCTTTTGACATCACTTTTATGTGACTCAACATAATGTAATCAGAATGTAATCGACTCTGTTATGGGACTTCCTGTGATTGTAATCCATTTATTCTGGACACAGTTCTAATGCAATTGAAAGTTTTCTCAGGAGTGTGTCCTACTTCCCATATAAATAACCACTATGGAAAACTTGTTTTATCTGGACACTACATCTGACTCATCAACCTCATTAGATTTTAGCCAATAGCCTGCCTATTCTGGGAGTCATCAGTGGCCTGTCATTTGCTCTGCCAATCCTGGGTACATGTGCGTCTCAAGTCACAAGACTGACCTGATGAATTTAGCTTCTTTTGCCTCTGCATCTGAGGTGTTCCTACCAATTTTGGGTTCATAGCTCTTGAACTGTGAAAGTCATACAAAGTCTGCAGCTTAACATCTGATTCATTAACTTGAAAGTAGACTGAACTTAGCCACTTCTACAACTATGTGATTCATTTTCTTAATATAAATTCATATATTAAGAATATATATATTCATATATATATTCTTAATTATATATGAATATTAATATATTCATATATTAAGAAGATTCATATATTAAGATATATATATATCTTTCATTGGCATCACTTCTCTAGAGAATGAACCCTTCAGTGAAAATGGTTTGACCGAGTCAATGCACTACTAGGTAGAAACATAACAACAATTTAGTGAATGGCACAGAATGGGTCAGTGTTTTGCTCTATTGTATATAAGTGATACCATCAATCAGAATTGATTCACAGCACATAAAAACAAGTATGTTTTGTTGTCTTCTCTTAGCTGGCTTTTTTTGGCTGATCCTTTCAAAATATATCATGTTGGAGAGGCAAAGGGAAGCATGGAAATTTTTTATTATTTTTATTTTTCTCATCACCTCTACAATGTTCACTTCTACTAGAGGTTGGGGATTGAAAATAAAAGTAGTTTTCTCTCCATGCGTTCACATTATTCCGGCATTGTTTTGGCTTCTAAGAGGAAAGCCTCATTCTGGTGACGTCTTCCATGTGTTTCACGTTCATCCTAGTTCTTGTCCATTTGGCATATCCCATCAAAAAGGAAAAACTACGTGCCTCAGGAAGACTTAGGAGTTTTCACAACCTTGACTGCATACGTTAAAAGTACTTCTTCACTAAAGTCTCTTCTTTATATCTGAGAATGTCTGAAGTGTCTTCTTCATTTCAATTAAATAATCCATTACTTTCCCTTGTGGAGACAGTGATTGGCGCACCATGTCTTCCCACTAAGGATATTTCTTATTCTTTTTGATCAATTTTCTTTTCTCAAGTGGTTTTTCATATTTCCATCATGTTGATTTAAGGAAAGTACAGTTCTGTCCAAGATAATTTTCTATTTTAAATGTTTACATTATGCAATATTCTGAAGAAAAGTAAAAGTTGAAATATAAACATTCACTCGTTCTTGTTTATCATCAATATGATCAAGCAATGTGATATTAAGGGCAAGTGCTAAACAGTTCTAAACTATAAATATATCTTGTTAATTTCATGTGGTGGTATTTCTGATATCCTTTCTAATAAAAATTGAAAACATATTTTTCTTCCAGTCCGTTGCTTAGGACTATGTAATTGAGGTGATATTACCTGCCCTAGATAAAACACAACTGTTAGAGCACTGTGATTGTGCTACAACTAAATTGAATTTTGCATTGACTTTGTTGTTCCCCAGGGTTAGTCTAGTATCCGCAGAAGACAGATGGTAAGTTAAACGGAGGTTTGTTGAAGGGCTCTCCTTCCTGTAAGAGTTACACATATTCTCAAACATATTTGCCCCACTGCTCCCTTTTCAGCAAAGAAAAGCATGATTACTTAGAACCCCCACAGCAATTACCTTCTGTACTGTAGTCCGTAGTCCAAGATAAAGTGTAGGCACCTGCACTGTCAGCCCCTGAATTGTTCCAGTACCCTCAGGAGGCAGGATTGCCAACTTTGGGAAATACTTCTTTAGTTTCTTAAAGGTGTTGCTAACACATGCCTCATGGTGGCATAGTGGTGAAGACTTCGGCTGCGATCAGCAAGTTCAGCAGTTTGAAACCACTAGCCACTCTGTGGGGAAAGATTAATATTCTCATAAAGCAGTGGTTCTCAACCTTCCTAATGCCACGGCCCTTGAATACAGTTCCTCGTGCTGTGGTCAACCCCCCAACCATAAAATTACTTCCACTGTCACTTCATAACTGTAATTTTGCTATTGTTA
>NW_022111324.1:39233505-39236399 GCF_000313985.2 Echinops telfairi | reverse complement strand
AAAAAAACTTTACAGTCCTGGGCTCTGGAAATGGCACCCAAAGAGTATCAGGTTCCAGTGGCCCCATTGTTAGCTGAGCCATGTCCCTGGATATCATTTTTAAGTGTTCCTAATTAACTGTCCAGTATAACAAAGGGCCAAGATGATTGATGTTTCCGGTGTTTAGGTATTAATCTCAACTCTAATGCTATGAAAAACAATATAGTGAATGTTCAGGTATTCTCTTTTTTTCTTCTTCTTCAAGTCTATCTCTGCAAGCACATGGCCTGGGCCTTTGATGGAACGGCTGAGAACTCCTCAGCATGCCTCTTAGCGTGGTGTTCCAACAGTTTGCTTTTGGAAAGCGGTTCTCTTGTTCAGTAATAGATGGTTAAGTCTTGAAGCTGCCCCTAATCTGAAATTTGGGCAGATAGTCACGGCTTTTAGGGAATGATAAGGGAGGTTTATTTATCTTTGATTTTCTGACAATTTAAATCAAAGTTTGCCCTTTTGGGCTGCCCATCTATTTTACAATTAGCAATACCAGCACCCTTTGCCAGTATGGCAGTCCCACATGTGTGATAAGAGAACTATGTTCCAAAGGGTTTTTAGTGATGGAGTCTCATAATTAGACCACTAGCCTTTCCTCTCGGGTCTTTCTGAGTGAATCATTGAACTTCGGGTTAGCAGCTGAGCATGTTACTGCTACCTGGGAACTCCATGTGGTCCTTAAGGAAGCTGTTTTCTGATCCTCCATAAATCTCTCGGGGTGAGGCTTTTGGGTAGTCATGTAACCAGCGGCTATATTACCATGGCATCCACCTGGATTTCATTCCTCTGTATTATCTTCTGTGACACTAGTTTTCCTAATTCTGTAACTGGATCACCTGCCATCAGCTTTTGCCTATTGAAGAAAACAAATATTAAACATCTTCATGATGAAAGTACCTCTCATAAAGGCATGCTTCTTTGGGGTTAGTAAGTGTTATGTTATCCGAGCCTTCCTGTGGAATCTGAAGAATTTTTTCTACCTTACACAGTACAGGTAGTTCCCAGGTTATGAACAAGAAGCTTTCATAATTACACCTTTATGTGGAATGTGTAATTTATTTAGAACAGGTGTCAAAATAAATGAAAATCAGGTCTACTACAATTGCTTCAATTCCAACTCATAACAACCCTTTGTAGTCAGTATAGCTTTAGGAAAGCAAAGGTCTCAGCTTTATCTGATGGAACTGTTTGTGAGTTTGAACTGTAGAGATTGCAGTTGCCAGCCCAACACTTACCTGACAACGCCACCCTGACTTTTATTTAACCTTACTTTCATGCCAGAAAAAGCTCAAATTACATCCCACGTTTCAAAAAGGTACATATGCAGCAAGTGGAAGTGATGGTAATTACAAAAGTATACAGAGTGGTACAGTTATTTAAAACTACAGGCAGATTTACATCAGAAGAATAAAGGGCGAGTACTGGTCTATAATTCAGACGTGGTCCCATTTTCCTGAGACTTCCAAACGCTCTCTTACTTCTGTCATGCAGATTGTGACATTATGACTCTGCTTCACAGATCTCACTGCCTTTTCCAGCGTCCAGGCGATCGTACTACTAAATTTAAACTTTTTCCTAGGGCTCTTGTAGGTGTGGGAGCTATGTACTGTGTCAGCTGGCATGCTCAGTATTCTCAGTGGCTTACCAGACCTACCTGTCCCCCATAATATGACCTAACACGATCTGATCGCCTCCATAATGGGATATGCTATGAGCATCCACTTCGTTGCAAGAAGACTAGCATGGAATGCAATACCACTACATGGATCACTGTCCTGATGCAATCAATTGAAAGTTTCCTGGAGTTTTGGCCTGCTTCCAATATAAGTGCACAAGATAAAAAAAAAATACTTGTGTTTACCTGTGTCTGAATCCTGCATCTGGCTCATCAACCTTTTGGTTTTTGCATGAGAGTCAATGGCCTGTCATATAGCCTGCTGAATCTGGGATTCCTCAAAACCTGCCATCAGATCTGGGACCTTGGATTCATTTGCCCCAGTAGATACCAGACTGTCACTTTCCTGCCAATTTCAAGTTCATCAATCCTGACAGCTACATGAATCAGGAGAAGCCTCCAGCAAAACATCTGACATACAGATTTGGAAAATGCTTGAACTTGAACTTCTTACTTCTACAATTTTGAGAGTCATTCTCTATAAATTTCTCAATTTTATATATGTATAAACTTTATTAATTTTGCTTTTCAAGAAAACTCAGTCTATATCACTTGACAGTCAGTTGGTTGTACTGTAGTAGTTTGTGGCTGTGATGGAAGCTATATCGCTGGTAATTCAAATGCCAGCAGGGTCCCCAAGTCAATAGGGAATGGAACCTTTGGGATCTTCATTTGCTGATGGAGCACAACTCAAGATAGGAAGAAACAGTTTGAAAAACTCAGCTAACAATTGAAACCAAGTACATAGAAAGTATGGATCTAGGATTTGGAGGTCATAAAAACTGAAATTGAATGAATAGAGATTGTTATCCTAGGTGTTAGTGAGCTGAAATGAACTAGTATTGGAAAATTTGGTATATTATAACAGGAATGCCACAATCAGATATAATGGTGTTGCATTCATTATCAGAAGGGACATTTAAAAAAATCCACCTTGAAGTTCAGTACTATCTGAAATAGGATTATATTTAATCAATCTAAGGGATATCAAATCAATACTCCTATTATTCAAATGCACCAGCCACAAAAGCTAGTGATTCAGAAATTGAAAAACCCTATGAATATCTTCAGTTGCAGATTGATCAAAAATGCCATTAGGATGAATTGATAATTATTAGTGAATGGAATGCGAAAGTTGGAAACAAAGAAAGAGGAACACGAGTTGAAAAATAGGATATTAGTGATAGAA
>NW_022111324.1:39231582-39232494 GCF_000313985.2 Echinops telfairi | reverse complement strand
TCAAGAATATCTCAAGAGCAGACAAAATGCATTAGACATTAATGACAGAAAACATAATAAGAACATCAAGAACATTGTGGGCAAAGAAAGCGAACAGTCATTAAAAAGATATAGGAAAGAAAGAAAAGGTCAAAGTGAATATCAGAAGAGAGTGCTCACAAACATAGAGAAGATGAGGTAAATGGAAGAAATGATGGTAAGAAAGAATTAAACTGAAATTTGAAAAAGACAGATACAGAAAATAAAATAAAATATTATAATAAAATGTGCGGAGACCTAAAGTTAAAAAAACAAAAAATAAGAGCACACTCGGCATATGTTAAACTGAAAGAACTCACGACAAAAAACCCAAGCCTTGAGCTGCAATATTGAAAGATTCCATGGGGAAATGATTGAAGCATGCAGGAAGCATCAGGGAACAAACACACAGCCACTATAACCAAGAGAACTGGTTGGCATTCAATCAATTCAGGAGATAGTGTATGAGAAGGAGCCAGTGGTGCTGAAGGAAGAGGTTCCAGCACTCAAAGCATTAACCAAAAGCAAGGCTCCAGGAATTGTTAGACCTCCGACTGAAATTTTTAAGCAGGCTGATTTTAAGCAAATCATTGGAAGCTTGAAGTCAGGAAATTTGGAAGACAGCTACTTGGACAACTAACTGACTGGAAAAACTCCATATTTGTACCCATTCTAACATTTTAAAAAGTGATTCAGCAAAATGTTTGAAGTGTTTTACTGATATCAAAGTAAAATTTTGCTAAAGATCACACAACAACTATTGCAGCAGTATATTGATAGGGAGCAGTATATTGAGTTGAAATACTAACCAGGCTCAACCCTGCTTAGCTTCTGAGATCAGACAAGACAGGGCGGATTCAGGGTGGTAAGATCATAGACCATACCATTGTATAT
>NW_022111324.1:39227051-39231331 GCF_000313985.2 Echinops telfairi | reverse complement strand
TCAGTGTTCACCATTTTCCAGATGACCTATACACCTAGAAGTTGAACCTCTGACCACTCAACCAAGCAGCACTGTCATTCTGGTCTATTGTATTTTGGGTTTGTGCATTTATATTTAGCTCATTGTCCTAGGGAAGCTAGCTTATGGTTCTATGGAAGTTAGAAGCAACCTGTTATTCTCATTAGGTGACCACTAAGATTCATTTATTGAGTGGAAATGGGGTAGATACAGCAATGACGAGACAGGTTGAGTTTGACCACTGGAACACCTCCACCTGGTCCATGGAGATGAGAGAAAATAAATAGCTGACTGATCTGAAGTTGAAAGAATTGTGATGAATGTCACCCTATGGAATGACCTAGCATGAGAGGGCTGCTGTTGAATAGAATATGTAAAGCACACTGTGAAGGGGTCAGATGCGCTGAAGTGGGGGGAGATGTGTGT
The DNA here is from genome assembly GCF_000313985.2 of Echinops telfairi. Taxonomy (NCBI): domain Eukaryota; kingdom Metazoa; phylum Chordata; class Mammalia; order Afrosoricida; family Tenrecidae; genus Echinops; species Echinops telfairi. The sequence continues at coordinate 39,230,887 of NW_022111324.1, read as the reverse complement.
GAATTCCTGAGCTTGCAATCAATACCAATTTGCCTAACTTGGAATGACTTAGATTGAGTTGTTCAGAGCCCAACTGAATGAAAAATGGAAGATGCCCATCCAATGAGCCGCTATGCACTGCTACACACTTTATGAATGGCCTGCTATAGACTAAACCTTGTTTTTGAATGCAGACACTCAAAGTTCCATCTGGAATAAAGCATCTTCATATCAAGGGTGTGTTTATCTCCTCAGAGGGCAGGGCTGATAGGGATGGACAGTTTAGAAATTCTTTAACTAAAATGGGGGAAATATATCCAAAAGGTAAAAAGAAGCAGGCTGATATCATGTCATAAATGTCTTTAATCTTTGGTAAGTTTTCTCTTTTTCTGATGGATATGGCAAAAGAGAGGGTGGGGGAAAACGGTGATGGGATTTTAGGATTCAGGTGTAGATAATTGCTCATAGCATTGAAATGGTTAGGCATCATTTTTGTTTTGTTTTATTCACTTATAAAAGATGAAAATGGGTTGATATATTTTCTTTTGTGTGTGTCTTAGTTGTATCGTGTTGTCTGCAAGTATGATTTTATTATTGTCTGCTTGGAGATTTCATGGGGTTAAAGAGTTATGTACAAGTGCCCAACTGACAAGAGGTGGCATTTGATGGTTAGGTTTTGCAGTCAACATGGTGTGCCGATAAGAAGATGTGGAGAGAGTACCCCAAATCAGTCAGATCCCAGGCCAAGGAAATGTCCTTGGGAGTGTGTCCTTAAATATGTCATTCACTGTAGATTTTTGAATGTCCATCTTTTTCTTTATCTCAGAAGTGACGTATAACTGTCATTATAACTAGTCAATGGCACTAGTTTTTGTTACTGTTGAAAAAATGAGTTTAATGATAATAGAAGGGGGCACAAAATAATACAATAAAATGAAAACAAGAGGAAGAATTGGGAATTTACGTCACAGAAGAGGAAGAACAAAGTGGCAAAAATGAGACATTTGCAGAGAAATTGGAAGAGGAGAAAAGGACCTCTTAAAAAAATGTGCTTGTATTCCACAAAGCCAGAGAAAATGACAGTGAATAACGGTAAAAGCAATGTTACACCAAGGTAGCATATGACTATGTTGTAAGCAAAGTCAGGTAATTTTCTCAGTTTCAAAGTAGATTTTCAAAACAATAAAGAAAGCAGAAAGTAATGCATGCAAGTTTGCTTTCTCTAAATCAAATGTAACTGTTATTGAAAGCGATATACAAAACAAAGAATAATCTATGTTATCAATCTATTTTCCATGCCCTTGATTTGACAGCTTTGGGCAATAATCCTGAATTATCTGATGATCTTTCAGTATATATGTTCAATTACTTTTATCTATATTTAACGCTACCTTGTATATATCATTCATTTTAAAGAGTCTCCATCTGAAGAATATGTGCCAGTATATCATGAATTTCCATATTTAGGTTCCATACTTTTTTACTGGCTGCAATAAATTTGTTGTATTGTTTTATTCACACATGAATGAATTGCAATTCAAAGACCTTGACAGCATTTTAGAATTACAATGAAATCATCATGGGAGCCAGATATTCATTGCCTCCTTCTACAGAATATAACTAATCCACGCCAAGTAGAAGAGAGCACACACATCAAAACATATATTGAATATGCATTTATTTCAGATTAACTTTGGGGGGATGTCAGCAGTGTTGAATACTAGCATTGAAAATCAGGAACTTAAGGAAGAAATTTTCACATGTAAAAGTTAGCAAAATATTTGCATTTGTTAACCCCATAATTAAATGAAGACAGTAGAAATTTATAAACTTGATTTTGTGGTTTCTAAGATAAATTAAGAAATTGTAGATACTGTGATAATTATATTTCAGAGTTACTTCAACAAAGTTTGCCATAGTATTTTGAGAAACATCAAAATAATAAATTGTAATTGGTTACAATTATTATTTTTTGAATGCAAGAGCATAAATAAAATAATGTTAGTAAAATCAACAGGATAATTAAAGTTACTTTTGTAGACTCTAGAAGAGAAAAATGGTACTACAAAATTAATTAAGGTATTACAAAATTTTCCACTTTGGAAAAATAATAAATTGTATGTAATACTAGCAATTCAGAGTGAATTCTGGTTTTATCCACAGATATCTGATTGTATCTAAATAAAAGAAACATACAAGAGAAATTCAATATCCATATATTGTCCACAGAGTTTTTAGTTAACCTTCATTCTTCCAATAATCTATATAAATTTAACTGTTACAATTACCTACACTTACTGGCATATGTCACTGTTCAAATTATATTTACACTTTTGTTTTTACAAAAACAAAAATTTATATTTAAAAACATTTGTAATTTTTGCATTCTCTACTTTTAGTTTTACATAAAATAAATAACTTCACTCTAAACATAGGAATGCATATATTATATTAAAATTGTCTCTAATAACTAAAAAACAAAATCAAACCAGAGACATTTGAGTTGATTCTAAACTTATATTGCCCCTAAAGAGCAAAATAGAACTAACCCTTTGGATTTCTGAGGCTGTAAAATTTGGTAAGATCAGAAAAATATCTTCTTTCTACTGGTTGCTTCAAATCAATATGCGTGTTAATCAACATAGTAAAATAAACCAATATTGTTGCTTGTACCTAGAATGTTATTATTAGATCCCATCAGTTCTGACTCATAAACATTCAATTTACAATAGAATGAAACATTGCCCTGTCCTACACCATCCTTCGAATTGTCATTATGTTTGAGTCTAATTGTGCTAACATCTATATGGATCTGATGTCAAAATACATTTTTATTAGCTACAGTTTTTATTAGTATAAATTATATTTTTTCATTTTTTGAAATCATCCTATATTTATGTAATCCAAAATCTAGTGAAATATTTTCACATTTCAAATTATCTTTTGTCCTTTATTTGTTACAAATTAAATACTGAAGTACACTTTGGATTCATTAAACAGGCATTTGACAAATGATTACTATGTGCCAAGGCATGTTCTTAGTCATAAATACATGGAAAATACAGGAAGACTCTCAAACTTAGGGATTTTTCTACCTGGCCAGGCATTCAACTTCATTGGCGGTATCTGAATTGGACTCCTTACAGAATATTTGATAAATCACTCATTACCATTGCAACTTTTACTCTATTGACTCATTTCAGTGTTTATTGTGTTCTGTGTTACTGATTTGCTAGTAAGGTTATGAATACATTATAGTCTATTAGTCTTTCCTACATATGATTTGATCTGTAGAATCAAATGTTATTTTCCTAAAAAAGGCTGTATGAAACCTGCATGTCTCCCGACATTGTGTATTGTCCTCAGAAACTTTGTTATCTGTATATAACTATTTTTGTGCCCCTAAATGATATTAAAATGTTGAATAAAAATAGCCAAAAAACATGGGCAGATAAGTAAAAACAAATGTTTTAATGTAAGAAAAATATTAATTAATTAAAATAATTAGAATAGTCCCCATCATGTAAGTACAGTTCACAATGGTCCCAGTGGAATTGTACTCTGTAGAGGATCCAATGACGGCATTCTCAGAAGTCAATCACCAGAATTTTCTTCTGAGACCCTTCTCAGTGGGTTGAAACTCATATCTTTCCCTTAGTGGACATGTGTACTAACTCCACTACTCAGGAGCTCCATAATTAAAACAGAACAAGACAAACAAACAAAAAACCTAACACTTACTCTATACCAGACATCTAAGCACTCATTTTAATAATCAATATGTTTACCCTCACAATAACTCTGGAAGTACAAATTAATCTTGCTAGTAGGAGCAGGAGTGCAGTAGCAATAGCTAC
>NW_022111324.1:39222204-39223917 GCF_000313985.2 Echinops telfairi | reverse complement strand
TTTTTTTCTTTTCTCCACCTCCTTTTTAGTTGGCTACCATTTGTATCTCTTGATTTGGTCTGGTCCCTGCCATACTACCTGGTCTTCACACCAGGAATGTTTGTATACAGTAACATTTGCCCTATGCTCCTTTTGCATTCTTTTTAAAGCTTACCTCAGTGGACTCATGTTGTACTTGCCCTTTGCCACATCAATTTTATAGCATCCACCCCTATGGTTAAATCACCTTCAAGATGAGTTATGCAATCACAATCAATTCTAGTGCTCCCTTCCCTTTTGTTTTTCATTACTAACTCCCGAAAACCCCTTTGCCTCCCTATCACCTATGCCCCATCCCTATATTTCCTATATCCATTTGTATCAGTTATTATCATTATGCATCCTCTCCTCCTGTTCTTTACAGCTGGGAGACACAACAAATAACAATAAACAACAAAATCATGCTAAGTTGGTAAGGTTAAAAACATAACAGTATACTGACAAAAATACAAATAATGCAGAAGAAGGAAAAGACCCCCAACAACATTCAAAGAGCCAGGGGAGAAATTTCTGTCATGGAACCAGTAAGAGATAGTTGCAACCAGAACAAATTCATGTCACATCTATAAGGTGGTCAGCTGACCAAATTATAATGGTCTCTGCCTGTTAGTAAGACTGTGCGAGACTCTTGCCAGGGACTCAGTCTGACTAGATGTTCTGCAGATGAGTTTTGGGCTCACACTCTCACCCATCATCCCCGACAAGTTGGGAATTCATAATTTTTGCTCTGATGCTTTCTTCCTCACTGTATTAAAATGTTGTAATTGTCATCTATGGATCACACCAGCTGGTGTGCTTCACATGGCTGCTTGTTTGAGTAAAAGCCTTTTAGACCACAGGCATTACTCTGATGATAGCCACACACCATCTGCTTGCTTCACCACACTTTGCTGTAGACCCCGTATCTTCAGCAATCATTCCATGAAGGTGAGTATTGAGCAAGTCCATGATGTGAGAATTGATTTTTCAGTTGGAACTAGAATTTAGTGTGAGGCCCAAACCCATTCCTGGATTTATGCGCCCCCCCAACTTTTTAATTTGTTTTAAATTGAGAACAAATACATATGTCTTATCATTTCATAGTTCAATTATGTCAAACATAATTTTATAATTTCTTCCATCATCATACATGTTTTTGAAAACATACTTCTTCTTAACACCATCGTCCTCTTATCTCCCTCACCTCTCTATATCTCCCTTCTACCAAAGCCTCGTTATATTTTCTTTTCCTATAGATTCAACATCTCTGGGTTTCATTTACCAAAAACTAAAGAAACAAGACAGTGAGCATTAATGGCAGCACAACTCTGAGATATGCCCTAATATAAACAAGCATAAGCAGAATATAACAGAATTTCTGTCACAGCATTGCCAGGATAATACATATCTTAAAACAGCATACAGGGTGTTGCTCTATCAGAACCCTGTTTGCTTGCCAGCCAACAGTCATCGCTCTTAGTACAGCTGTCTTCTACCTCAGAAACCCCATGTCTTCTGGCTTACATCCTCAGGTTACAAGAATGGGAGAGGGGGAGGTGGGGGGAAAGGAAGTGGTGTTAACAAACCCAGAGAGAAGGGAACAACAGGTGATACAAATTGGTGGTGAGGTGGGTGTGGGAGGCCTGGTAGGGCATGATCAAGGGTAATGTAACAAAGAGGAATTGCTGAAACCCT
>NW_022111324.1:39218712-39221341 GCF_000313985.2 Echinops telfairi | reverse complement strand
TTTGCAAGTCTGGCTGGACCAGAGTATGGTCACTGGTACAGATAGGAACTAGAAACACAGGTAACCCAGGGCAGCTGATCCCTTCAGGACCAGTGGTGTGAGTGGCGATACTGGGAGGATAGAGGGAGAGTGGGTTGCAAAGAGGGAACCTATTAAAAGGAACTATATGTGACCCCCTCCCTGAGGGACGGACAACAGAAAAGTGGGTGAAGGGACACTTCGGACAGGGCAAGATATGATAAAATAATAATTTATAAATTATCAAGGGCTCATGAGGGAGTGGGGAGTGGGAAGGGTGGGGAAAAATGAGGACCTAATGCCGGGGGCTTAAGTGGAGAGGAAATGTTTTGAGAATGATGAAGACAATGAATGTACAAATGTGGTTTACACAATTGAGTTATGTATGGATTGTGATAAGAGTTGTATGAGCCCCTAATAAAACGATATAAAAGAATTGATGTGGTGATGATTGTACAGTTCTTATTGCTATAATTATATAATTGAACTATTGAAGTATGTGATATGTAAATTACTTGCCAATAAGACTGTTGGAAAAAATAAAAACCAATTGTGCAATTAAAAATAAAGAGAAGTACAGGGGGGGCGGGATATAAGTTCTGCTATTACAGGAATATTAGGCTTACCTGAAAAGTAGCATGGTTTCCAAACATCTGATTCCAGGATAGGTTGGAAATGAGCTGAGTTCTGTAGTCGTCGAAGAATGCTGAAATTGGTTGCATGTGTCCATGTTGAGAAGGTTAATAAACATAAATATTCCCATGTGATATGTACTTATGGTGGATAATCACAACTAAATATAACTCTATCTTCCCATATCATCACCAGTCAAGAGAAATCTTAAGCATCTCTCACAACAGTGAATATGGTAGTCCAAACTGCCTCAATTTCTATACATTACGAAAGACCTGAATTTCTTGTAAATACCTGTTGGGTGCTTGCTTTCAAGGACATTTGAAGTCAAGTGTAACTTGAATTGCCAGTAAAAATCACGATATATCTAAAAATATTGTGAACACTTACAGACAGATAAAGCATTCATTACCATAACTTTCTCCTTTGTGAAATCCAAATGCTACTACTAGTGATGTAGCTATTGCTACTGCACTCCTGCTCCTACTAATAATATTAATTTGTACCTCCAGAGTTATTGTGAGGTTAAACATATTGATTATTAAAATGAGTGCTAAGATGTCTGGCAAGTGTGCTGAAAAAGAACATGCACATGGAAGCACACGTGAAAACTATGTGGGCAAACTGACAAAATAGAGTTCTGGTGAGATGGGGTGTGGGGTGCTGTAAGACCTGGTTTCATGTTCTAGTACCCCAATATGACTACCTTACCCGCAAACCTGGTGATCCCACAGCTAGCTGTTCATGCAGGAGATCTTACATTGGCGCCATCTTCCCAGAACTCTCCCACCATGTACTTCTTATTGAATCACATGTGTCATGCAGCCCACCCTCCTCTATTCCAATCTAACAGACTTCCTAACACAATCCATGAACATTCTGAGCAAATGAAGGATCATTATGCTGTGCATTTAAACTTCCTGCTTTCCATTTAGAGTTCTAATTGCTCTTGTCTTCTAAGAAGAGTACAGATTCAGTTAAGGATATAACAAACCTATAATTAGTCAGGCAATTCCTTGTCCATCTTCCCATACAGTTTTCTTTTAATTAATCACATCCTTGAACACAATAGATTGTAATTATTCATTCAGGTGCCTTTCTAACCAAACTAGAATAAGATCTCTCAAGGCCAGAATAACTTCTAATTGATCTTAGTCCTCTTGGTTCTTATTACAGCCCCTGGCATGTTGAAGTTCAATAAATATTTGCTTTATCACTTTGTTAATTAATTGTATGTTTAAACATCATATATAATCTGCTGGAAATCCAAATACTGTGAAACAGAATATAATTCTATATATTTTAGGGGTTAGTTTTCAGGATTTCTTTGGTTTTGTATATTAAAATATATTACTAATTAAGTTTCATGATGCTAATGAGAAGTCAAAATAGAGAAAATGTAGTTATTTTTACTCTGATGATAATTCAGTAAATATTGACTATTTTAAAAGTTTTTTCTCATTGATGTGGATTGTAATACTTTTAGACCTATTTTAATTAAGTCAGTCAGATAACCCTAAAATATAACTAGATAAAGTTGATTGAGGCTGTCACCTCAATCAATCTAACTACAGATATTATGTCTCCCATTCTGACTTCATAGATAAAATTTTCCTGTGTAAATATCCTTGATAAATTAAAAGCTTGTGTGTTAGTCTGCATAAACTAGGGAAACAAATCCACAGAAACTCATATGGATAAGGGAGAGTTTTATATAAAAGGTAAGTGTACAGTCGGAAAGCATCCCAACCCAGTACTATCCAAGCCCATAAGTACAACATTAGCCCATATATATGACACCAATCCACAAAGTCATCCTCAATATCACAAAACACTTGCAAAGATGCCAAATGCAGGAGGAAAGCCGAATCGGTGAGCGTGTAAGCATCTCAGTGATGGCAGGGGTCTCCACACGGCTTCTCCAGCACTCAGGGCTGCATGGAGGTAGGTCCATGTGGCTTCTCCTCAAGGATGTCTT
>NW_022111324.1:39216800-39218557 GCF_000313985.2 Echinops telfairi | reverse complement strand
CCTCCCCTTCAATTTATCCCACATCTGTTTATCAGCCAGGTTGGCAAAATAAACCTATCTATCTCAGCTTGTTTAACAACTCTGGCAACCCTTTCATGTAACAAAGAATACCAGGAATGTTTGCCTATTAATTTTAATCAATTTTTAGTGCCAAGGCTATATACTTGATAATGTCAGTTTACTTGTCATATCAAATATAGAATTTAAATAATTAATTTGGAATGTTTAGAATTAGATGGATTTATAGATAATAAAGTGTTTCATTATTATTATTATTATTAAGTCTGCCACCTGTACCATTCTCACAATTGCTCTTATGTTTGAGCCCATTGTTGCCGTACTGTGTCATTCTCTCTTGTTAAGGGCCTTCCTCATTTTTTTTTGCTCCTGTACTTTACCAAGCATGCTATACTCTTCCATGGACTCCTCTTCCATAATAGCAGGCCCTAATATGTGAGGTGAAGTCTCACCATCCTTGCTTCTTTTTTTTTCTCAACAGTTTTATTGGCATATAATTTGTATATCAAACAAATGAACAGTTCAATCACATCAAGAAGAAAATTACAACATTACCATCAATTTTAGAATATTTTCTTCAGTATTATACTCATTGTTATTAGCTCCTCATTTCCTCCCTACCTCCCCTGCTATAGCCCCAAGGAATGCTTAATCCATTTACTGTCCCTATAGATTTACCTATGCTGGATTTCATGTACAGAAAACATTAAAAAACTAACAATAATAAAACATAAAAATCTCAGTCAAAAGAAAGGATAATATATTAAAAAACTAGAACAAATTTAACCATTTAAAGAAAGACCAAATGATAGGGTGCTAAATTTTAACCGAACTGTAACTATGCACTTTCCAATGTATTCTGCATGCTAACAAGGTTATTCATATCCTTTTCCTGCAGTTAGAGGGGATCCTCTAGGGGCTTACTCCATTTGTACTTCCCCTTCACTTTTTAAAAAAATTGAAACAACCTAAAAATAAGTCTAAAGGGAGAGCAACTGATAAGATAAGCCTACCATAATCAACTTTACAATGTTCTTTGTGTACTAAGGGGGCTATTCGTATCCCTCAACTATGACAACTGGAAATTAATCAGAGGCTTAATCCATGTGTGGAAAATGGATATGGGGCTTCCACTGTCATCCATAGTTTTCTGAAAACCAGGTGTTCACAATTTAAGCTCTAAAGCTATTCCCTCTTTTAGATTTGCACTATAGTATTTACAATCCTTGGATCACACAGGCAGGTGTGCTTCTTCCATGTGCACTTAGTTGACATATCAATTAAATGGCTACTTGTTTGAAAAGAAGCCTTTAAGACTTGAGATGCTAATCTTTCTTAATAGCCAGGCACCATCAGATTTCTTCACTACACTTTGCTATCTATAACACCCATATCTTCAGCGATCTCTTCATGAGGTTGAGCATCAAGCAGGGAAATGTCACAAAAACTAATTGTTCTTATATTAGGGTTAGAATTAAGTGCAAGGCCAAAATCGATTCATGAATCTATGATTTATATATGTCTCTGATTCACTTTCGAGAGATCATTATTTAATTTTAATTTTATTTTATGTAGGGCAGCCTTCCTAATGCTGCAACTCTTTAATACAGTTACTCATGGTGTGGTGACCCCCAACCATAAAATTATTTTTGTTGCATTATAGCTATAATTTTGCTAGTGTTATTAATCATAATGTAGATATCTGATATGCAGGATGTATTAGGCAACCCCTGTGAAAG
>NW_022111324.1:39213228-39215499 GCF_000313985.2 Echinops telfairi | reverse complement strand
AATAATGAGGGCAACAAATGTATAGATGTGCTTTACACAATTGATCTATGTATTGTGATGAATTGTATGAGCCCCAATAAATTGATTAAAAAAAAAAGAAAGAAAGAAAAGTCCTCACAACTGAACCAATAGGTAATATTACGATAATGGATAAAAATTAAAGTTGTCAAGGATTTTGTCTTACATGGTCATGGAGACTGAAGTCAAGAGACCAAAGGATGCATTGCATTGGGTAGATGTGCTCTGCAAGACCTCCTTAGAGTATTGATAGCAAAGATGGTACCTTGAGGATTAGAGATGAGCCCGATCCAAGCCGTGGTATTTTTAATGATCTGAAAGTTGCACATTGAATAAGGAAGAGTGCAGAAGAATTGATGTATTTGAATTGTTGCTTAGGTACTGAACATTGAAACCACCATAGACAGCTAAAAGGACAAACTGGCTTGTCTTGGAAAAAGTGCTGTCAGAGTGCTCTGTAGAGCAAGTGTGGTGTAACTTCATCTTACAGACTTTGGACATGTTCTCAGGAGTGATCATTCCCCAAAGAAGGATATTATGCTAGGCAAAGTAGAGTTCCAGTAAAATGAAAAAGAAAAGCCCTCAGAGAGGTGGATTGACACGATGTTTGCAACAATGGGTTCAAGTGTAGAAATGATTGTGAGGATTGTGTAGTACCAGGCAGCATTTTGTTACCTTTGTGCATAGGATAAATTACCCCAATAGCACCTAAAAAACAATAAAAACTAGCTATAATGTTTATTAATATTTAGAAAATAAAAAAAAACTCATATTGATGCAAGTCACAAAAAGCTGTACTCGTAATTCATTTTCATGTTTCCATTGAGTTAATCCAAATAGAGTAGAGAAACAAGTCCATAGAAACTCATATGTGTATGAGAGAGTTTAATGAAAGGGTAAGTATACATTATGAAAGCATCCCAACCTCGTACAGTCCAAGCCCATAAGTCCAATATTAGCCCCTATGTCCAATACCAATCTATAACGTCCTCTTCAGACTCATGAAATGCGTTCAATGATGCCGAATGCAAGATGATCACAGGCCAGTGGGTAAAAAGTCTTTGGACCAGTGGTGTTACAAGCATATCAGCGCTGGCAGGGGTCTCCATGTGGCTGCTCCAGCACCCAGGGCTGCATCAGGGTAGATCCATGTGGCTTCTCCTCAGGGATGTCTCACAGGAAGTGAGCAGAGAGAGAGTATTTCCTGCCTCCAAGGAGGAAAAAACAGCTATTCCCAGAATTCTCAGGAGAAGGACTTGCCCACACAGGCCTCCTTGGCTAGCTCTGGATTTACAGACTAGACTCCATCCCTAAATTCTTAATCCTCACATTGACACCAGATTAGGTAACTACCACACCCAGGTTTTTTAATTTCCCAATTATCTAAACAGTAAATACTAGCCAAGTAAAAGTGATCTTTATTTGTATTAGTTCCAAATAAAATGGTTTTGAAAGAGAAAAGAAAAGGTTAAAATAAATACAAGTGATCTGTAAATTCTAGGATTGAAATGAATACATTATTTGTATCAAAGTAACTCTGAATTAATTGTCAGAAATAGAAAAATATTCTCAAAAGACTTTGTTTTATTAGTGTTATTCTTAATATTTACATTTCTTTATTTTACACTTGATGATAACAAGTTCTGATTCTTTGTTGTCATAATGATCATTATTCTAGTGGCAAAGCTACCAGAAAAAGTATGCACTTCACAGATGCTTTTAACAGAAAACACAAACAAGGAAGTATGCCACAACTAGTCTATTTATCTTCTGATCACAAATTGAGGGCTCAGCATAGAGTTTTTTAATTGCTATTATGAATTGGGAAAACTTCTTCTGAGCAGTTTCAGATATTGATATCCCTTTCTCTTCTAAACTCTTGAGATTCATTTTTAGTTGATGACAACTGACTTTATCAGGGATGAAGGTGTGTCATGTTTTTCACCAAGATGGGTTGTTATTTCAATAAGAACAATTAGTGTTTTATGGCATGAAACTGGTCTATTTCTTCCATGAGGGTCGCTATGAGTTGGAAACGACTCATTGGCAGCGAGTCTATTTCCCCCATTTATTCTAATGAAAGCACAGTCGAAAACAAAACAGTACTCTTTATCTTTGTTGTCAGCATCATATACCGTTGAATCTGTTTCAACTCAGATGGTGCTAAGGTAACTATGCCAAAAATATTCATTCACAACAGCAGAGGCAGGCCTACCAGATTATTACCTTTCACAATATAGAAAGGAAGGCATT
>NW_022111324.1:39210707-39212650 GCF_000313985.2 Echinops telfairi | reverse complement strand
GAACTAGAGGAAAGTTATATGTTTCATCGTTGTAGCATCACATTCTTTCTAGCATCACAGTCAAGCACAGCCACCACAGTGCACAAACTGACAAACAAGTGATGACAATTTAGTTATAAAGTAACACATTTTAAAAAGACTATTTAGAGGAAATCCTTCAACATACTTCTGAAAGGAGAAATGGTGTTTAAATATTAATAACCAATTATACTGTTGAACTTGAATTATTTATCTCCAATTGCAGTTAGAGGGTTGAATATTTAAATTCCAACAGTGTAATTGATGTCACAACACTGTACCTCCTTTCATATGTAGCTTGAAGGACTGTTCCTTCCACATAGTCTGTTAGAAATATGTTAATTTATGAGTTTGTCATCATTCCTCCTTTTGTCTGTTTTAACTAGTCTTGTCGTCTTTCTTAACTAGTCTGTTTTTAACTAGTCTTTTAAATTTTCTTGTGTGCATCACCACATTGATGACTATATTTACAGTATTTCCACAATTACTGCAACATTTTGTACATAACAGTATTTATATCTGTGACCTATTATTCTTGTACTCCATAGCATTTTTATTTTAGTATTATTTAGTTTTACAAACTCTTTGAATAATTTGGGTAAGAGTGCAAAAAGGAATGAATATTTTACTCATATTTGCCACCTAATCTGTGGCGGTCTTACTTTTTTAATGTCCAATTTAGCTTATTAAACCCTTCCCTGTCCCCCGCCTCCCGGCTCATACATTTGGTCTTGTATCTAAAAAGTCATCTCAAAGTCAAGGTAACAGATTCCCTATGATGTTTTCTCCTTGAAATGTTGTGGGTTTTGGGTTTTATACTTAGGTCTGCGATCCAGTTTGCATTCATTTCATTTAGGGTTTCTAGGCTCAATGATTATTTTTGTTTGTTTTGTAGCAAACAAGTGCACTCCGGTGACACAGTGATGAATGAATGCAGGCAGTTTGAACCCCCAGAGACGTCATGTATGAAAAGATGAGACCGCTCCCTTCAGGTTGCAGTCTAGGAGACTGGACAGGGACGTTTTATGCTGTTTCATAGTACTGCTTGTGCTGAACTTCACTTAACCCACACAGCAACAGCAAAAACGAATAGGTCAGAGAACAAGGAAAAGTATGTAGTTCCTTCTTTTGAGAGGAAAAATTCCATTATTTTAATTTCAATCTACATAGATATTTAAAGTGGTTGTCTTATTAACCTCAAACAGTAAGATTTCTTATTCTAATTTATTTGCAAAATTATTATTTTATTTAGTATATTTAAATATTTTATATTTAAGTTATTATTAATAGAGTTAGAATAGTATAAACTATCTTTAGAATTTTCTTTTTTCTTAACAGTTTATTGGCACATAATTTATATATCATGCAATTGTTCAGTTAAATCAAGAATAGTTGTACAGTCATCACCATATCCCATTTTAGAACACTTTTTTCATTTTTGTACTCATAGCTATTAGCTCCCATTTCCCCCAAAGCTCCCCTGCCATAGCCCCAAGGAACCAATACTCCAGTTACTGTCTCTATAAATTTATCTATCCTGGATTTCTTATACATAAAAATATTAAAAAACAAATAATAACAACAAAAACTAACAAGAATGCCAAAGTAAAACAGATAAAACCTCAATCAATAAAAAAGAAGAAAATATTAAAAACTAGAACAAAAGTAAATGGATCATAAGGGAGATAAACAATAGGGTACTAAATATTAACCAAATTGCACCTAAAACATTCCACTTTCCAATATATTCTGCATGTTAGCAAGGTTATTCACATCAGTGGTCCATAGTTAGAGGGGATTCTCTAAGGCTTAATCCACATGTGTTTTCCCTTTACTTTTTAAAAACTGAAACAGCTTAAAAATAGGTCTAAATTGAGATCACATGATAAGCTATTAAAAGATCAATTTTATAATGTTCTCTTTCT
>NW_022111324.1:39207885-39210031 GCF_000313985.2 Echinops telfairi | reverse complement strand
TTTGCAGCTCAATGTGTTACCACTGCGCATTAATAGTGTCATTAGTTTAGCCAAAGTTCTAGAATTTAAAACACTGTTGAAAGAATTTATAGATGTATAGGTCAACTATGAATGACAATACATGGATTGTTGATGTGCACAGATGAAACTCTTAAGAACTGGACACTATTTACACAAACAATAGTGATTAATGATAGGGAGAATCTTCCAATAATATTCATTCACAGCAGCAGAACTACACCTACCAGATTAATATGTAACATAATGAAGGAAGGAGGGCATTAACATAGTAAGTATATTGTAGTTCTGGGACAATATGCATTGGGTACTGTGATAGGTTTATTGGGCCAACCTGGCATATAGGGACACATGGGCAGGGATTAATCAGGTCACTGTTTGATTGGAGAGCTGAGATAAGTGCCTCTGCAAGGTCTTCCCCCCTCTCTCTTGCTCTCTGGCAATTGAACCAGTGTGCTACTGTTTTAGGTAGTTCTCTACCTCAAACTGTGTGCTACACAACCTGTGGGCCAAGCCAACCCTTGGATTGTGTTGCTAGAGTTTGAGGCTCCTCCGAGACCTGGATTTGCCACACTGCTGGTGTGTATATCGCTTGAGCTTGAGACTGATGGATCCCGTCGCCTTTTATTGGCTTGCCATCTGGGCCTGCTTTGCTAAGCTTCCTGTGCTGCTGGCTCCTATTGACCACCCTGGTGTCAGCTGCCTATGGGCAGACTCTGCCTGTTTTGCCAGAGGGAAGACTGCTGTCTGCTTCCTTGACCTTGTACCAAAGCTCCCTCCATGGGTTACAGGACTTTCAGTATATTAACTATTCCACAAAAGTGAGTTGAACTGGGTCCTCTGTACTGCTGTGTCAACTAATTTGCTGTTATATTCCTTTTCACTGTATAAACCTATATATATGGCATAAGTATCCTGGTTTTGATTCTCAAGAGAACCCTGAGTAACACAGACACCATCAAGGTAAGAGATTTGAACCAAAGTCCAATGTCTGCCAGTTCTATGTCCTTGGGCTAATAGACCTCTGCTTCTTCTCACAGTTGGGAGTTTCAGCCATAAGGTGAAATTTGAGGTGAAGCACAGTATCCTTAGTGGGATTTTTACTTCACATCTTTCTGGTGTGGTCTATGTTTGTGTGCCTCTAAATAACAGAGTCAAAATTCTAGTACTAGCATGGACTGGGTCATCAAGTGCTACATAGAAACTAAGTGAAAAGTCTCCCATTAGAAACCTAATACCAGGTATATTCTGCTCTGGGTTCCACATAACATTTGTGTATTTGTTTGTTTGTTTGTTTGTTTCTTTTCCTGTTGGGAGGTTGTTTCTTCCTGTTTTCCTACCAGCAGAAATGTAATTGCCTGCTCTAAAACACATGTCTCCTATCCCCATCTTCACTTGAATTTCCAGTAAGGTTTTCTTATCACGCTGGTGAGAGTGTCTGTTGGATTGGTGGAATTATTTTCTATTTATTGCCAGATATTCCTTTTTCTGATGTCTCTAATTTTAGTGGCGTATTTTTGTATAATTCCATTTCATCTCTTCTTTAGTACATATGTTGTGGAAGTGTTTGCAAGCTTAAAAGTAATTAGTCACTGTCCACCTTCAAATGGCACTGTAGGATTTCACATATGATGTAGGCAGGGACCTTAGAACAGAATTTTCCCTTTTAACAGAATGCCCTCCTTTTGGTCACTTCTGAAAATGCTGTCATTCATTTAACTTTTTCTATGACATAATCATTGATTATCACTACTCATGGATTAGATGAAAGTTATACTCAGTGGCATGAATATTAGTGTAGAGTGGGATGATTGTGTATTCTGCATTTTGGAAATGTTCTTCTAAATTGCTTCAGATATTATTTGATAGTAGCACTGGGATTCTAACTGACTGATGACAAATATTATATTAGATTATCTGGGTGATTTACAGTCGGTTCTTTCTTCTGAAAATAAATTCATTTTAACTATAAAATTTAAAAAAAATTATAACCTTTTCCAAAGAGACATATGGTACATAATCTGCTTTATTATATACTGAATTCTTAGTCTTCACTCTAACATTGCACATTGCAATCCAAAACAAATGTATGCCAAATAACTTTAGGACTCCCGTTTATGTGTTTTCC
>NW_022111324.1:39198408-39207308 GCF_000313985.2 Echinops telfairi | reverse complement strand
CAAGTTGTTCAGATATTTTGGAAAGTTCAATTTGGTTCTTATTTGATTGATGAAAACTAGTATATACATATATAGTATCATCAATAAATGTTTTAAAATTAAAAAGAAAGTTCAGTAATGTACTCATGCTACATTCATTAGGGTACCTTCAAAAAAGGGGGATTAAAGAAATAAATTGTGGTTCCTGAGAAGATCTGCAGGGCCAGTTACATTCAAGAGAGAGAGGTCATCCCAGAAAGTTATAGCAGTTTTTTTTTTTAATTCCCAAGGTATAATCTTGATAGATTTTCTCAAAGGACAAGGATGAACAGGGGGCTTATTAGGAAGAACTTTAAGGAAGCTAAAACCTACATTGGTGAAAAAAATTGGCCAAGAATTTTATTTTTCTATTATGCTAATTGACCTGATCATTCTTTACAAACAGCAAGCACTATCACAGGAAAATTTCTTTTTGAAAACTTTGCTCATGCATCATAAAGTGCTAATTTTGTCCATTCAGTCCTCTTTTTGTTCCTTCAAACTCAAAGAACATTTAAAAGGAATGCTATTTGACTGTTTTGGGTTTGCCAAAATTATTGTGTTGATATGAATTAATACAAGAGAGCATAATTCTCTTGGGAAGTGTTATAGAGGTGGAAACACCACATTTCAAAGATTATAGATCTAAATGGAAAACATGTTGAGAAACAATAACTTCAAATTTTGATATTTTTGTTTAATCAAGGTTTATATGATCTTGTAGCAATACAATTTGATTTACCCTCATATTAATACATTTTATCATATAATGTGGACATTCCATTACAAATCACCTGTTGGCTTTATTGCTGAGGTATTCATTTTCATGCTTGTAAGGAGCTAATTATTGAAGTTAAATGATTAAAAAAAGATAATTTCATGATTGAAGAAATAGTATTATTTTTTCTATTTTTAAAAATAAATAGTGTGCTGGGTTTTTGACGGGATTTTTTCCCATTAGGACAAAAGGATCTCATTATTGAGACCACCTACAGATGGTATGATTGAAAATTTGAGTCTGTGCATAATCACCTCATCATTTTGATCTTTTGATGCAAATCTCTTGACAGTCATAGACATTTCACTAAAAGAGCTTAGATGTTCAACTTTAGTACTAAATTGTTCACGTTTTGTGGTTGCCCTACATAAACTGAAAAAGCAATGCTAGTGAAACTATCTTCAATTAAAGATTAAAATTTACACTTTAAACTTTTTGGTTTATATTTTGTTTTTTTCCTTCAATACATTCGATGAACTAGGATATCAGATACTATTATGCTTGTGAATTTTGTTGTTCAATAGTGCTTTACCTTTTTGATTATTAAGAAGCCTCAACATGTTTCAATTCACATTTTTGTTGTTATGTTATCAATGTGCTATTAATTTGCACTTGTTACTCACTACTCTGACATGAGAATATTATACAAAATAGGAATATAGTTTTATTTTAAGGAAAACTTGTTTAATGAAGAAAGTTTGAATTATATGTATTGAGATGTCAAAATGTCTATCAGATTTAATTGAGAATAAAAAAGGTTTATTCACATAAATAAGAGAAACTCAAACAATTGGTATTATAGTTGCAATTCACACATGTAAGGGTTTAATGACCACAATGTGTTTAAACATGTCCCTGTATTCAATGAATGACTTCAGACACAGTCATTTATTAGTTATAAACTTGTCTTTGTCTCTGTAGGATGCGAGTGAAAGGAAATTGCTTTGTATTTTTCTCCTTACCAAAATTTATGGCATTCCCACCAAATGACTGAGAGCATGCAATTACCTATAGAAGAATCTAAGGAGGCAATTGGTCAACCTTGTTATTTCTCGATTATAAGTAGGCCAGTTCAGAAGCCAGAGGAATAAGAAACCCAGGACCAGCAGAAAGACAACCCATTCTTGTCCAGGATCCCTGTGAGAATTACTGGCAATAGAGACGATGTACAATGAGCTGCACTAGCTGAGTCAGTTTATTGTGTCAACCTGGCTGATAAACACATGTAGGGTTAATTGAAGGGCTGAGGGATAAATGGCTCAGTGAGCCTCACCTTTCTAGTTCTCGGGTCTCTTGCTTTGTGATAGTTGGAGCAGGGTGCAGCTGTCTTAGCCAGATCCCTGCTTCGGCCGGCAAGGCTCACTCCCTGCAAGACACCCCCAAGGAGAAGCCACATGGACCTACCCCAATGCAGCCCTGGGTGCTGGAGCAGCCGTGTGGAGACCCCTGCCAGCGCTGAGATGCTTGTTCATTCACTAACTCAGCTTTCCTCCTGCAGTCAGAGTCATTACATCTGCTTTGTGAGATGAAGGAGCACTTTGTGGATTGGTGTTAGACAAATGGGTTGATGGGTTAATGTTGGACTTGTGGGCTTGTGCAGCATGGGGTTGGTATGTTTTCTTGAAGTACAATTCACAGTCTCTGTCCAGGAGACTGTCCTGCAGCATGGGGTGGCCTTTGGGTATTTCGCAGCACTACAGAAGCTTTGTAATGTTTGCATAGGAAGGAAAGTTATGTCAAGGACTTCTTTTTTTTCCCATCACAACAAAGCATTTTCTCTTTCTTCAGGGGTAGCAAGAACTCTCTTACTAGAAATTCATTGGAAAACCTTACACCACCTAATCTACACCTCTGGTCTGGCCCATTCAGACTTATTTTTGATTTTGAAATTCAAAGAAAATTTAATAGGAACATGATTTGAGTCCTTCTAGTATGCAAATTTGGATTTGGGCATGTTGTAAATTGCATAGTGGAGAATTTTACTATAAAAGGTTAGAGAAATTGAAACACTACCTTCAGATATGAATATACCTCAATGATGCTGTGTCAGACAGGGTTCTCTAGAGAGATAAAACCAAATTGCTGATAATGTAACATATTTATTTATAAAGATAATTAGATATATAACAAGAAATGAACTGTTAAATCATATACAGATAAATATATAATACAAGAAAGAAACAGTTAAATCATAAAGCACTACAAATGGCTCAATTCAACTCACTGCTGTGAGAGACTTGTGAGAGACTAGCAGTCCTTCAAGTCCAGTCTGCTGCCAGATCTTCCTCTATTTATAGAGAGAGCTAGGCTATGTCAGCACAGCAGCTAATCAGAAGGCAGGTCACCAACTGCCAGCCAGGTCACCAACTGCCAGTCCCCAGCTCCAGCGATGTCTTAAAGGGACCTCAACTTACAGCAACACAGTCCACAGGCTAGGGGTCCCACAGGTAGCGTAGCTTGCAAATTGAGGCAGAAGGACAAGGAAGGCAGCCGCACACTGGCCCGATGATCAAAGAGCGAGAGACAAGAAAGGTGAGACTCACCAAGCCATTTCTCTCTCTGCCCTTTAGTTAATCTCACTTGTGTTTATTGGCCAGGCTGGCACAATAAACTATCTCAGATGCTATGTCAATAAGCAACATTTTGATATTTTTAAAATAAAGGTTTATATTATTTCATTGAGATACTTTTGGACTTACCCTCATATTTGTACTTCCATGAGTCATTATTCAATTCTTTCTAAATTTACTTACTACAAGTAAGCATGCAAAATGTTTACATTTTGAAAATGTTTTAATAAACATATTATCACCTAATATTATTTTGTTTGAAATATTTTTTAAGTTGCAAATTTGATAGAATACATATTATTAATTGTAGAGGTAACATTACAAAGTTCTTTAAATAAAGTCATAAATATTATGGATCTGACATAGCAAATGGCAGTTTAAAATAATTGCTGAAATAAAATTGATCAATCCTAAAGTCAAAAATTAAATATATAGTTGATTTCACTTAAGTTATACTGTAATAGCAACTTACTCTTGATATATATAGATACCAAAAAAAACTATGCTCATTTGTTTTTTTGATGTGAGAGGAATAGTGCATTTGGAATTCATTCCACCTGGTAGGATTGTTAATCAAACTTCTTATTTAAAGGTTATGAAAAAATGGCGTAATAGTGTGAGACAAAAAAAAGCCTGATTTCTGACAGATAGGGGACTGGTTTTGCCACCACAACAGTGCACCTATTCATGAAGTCATGTCACATCATGCCTCTCTTGCCCCATGCCCCTTACTCACCTGACCTCACTCTGTGTGACCTCTTTTTTGTTTCAAGGACACCAATTTAATGACACAGAAGAGGTGAAGAAGAAAAAAAAGAGAGGAAGACTCAACAAATGGATCGACAATAGTGGCACCCATAGGCTCCAGTATTCCTTAAACTTGGTAAAACTATAGGTATATTGTTTTCCAGCAGAGTTCCCATGTCAACATTCTGATATTGCTTTCATGCACCAGTCAATGGTTGTGAATAACAACCTTCCACCCATAAACAACCTATGGACCAATCCCTGGAATCTGTGAATACACTCCATTATATGACAAAGAATATTTTCCAGATATGATTAAATCAAAGATACTAAGATGGGAATATTAATCCTGGGACAATAATATACTCCCATTGTAATCATAAGAGAACTTAAATGAATGAAGCAACATCATGAGAGATACTAAATCACTGATTTGAAGGTGGAAGACAGAGCCATGTGCGAAGAAATGTTAGTGGCAAATGGGACTCAGAAGAGCTACCAGAGGGGGCATGTTGCTGCCGTGAGAATCATATGAAACTTTGGATCCCCACTATTTTAAATGAATCAATGTATGCATTTTTAAGTCACTAGGATTGTGTAATTTTGTTGTAGAAACCATAAGAGATTAATGTAATTGCCTATAGTGGATTCAATTCTGGTATTCATTTTTTAAGGTATATTTAGTTGTTTATTAACTGCTGGTTTAACTTTTTAAGCATAGTAGCTTTCTCTCCTTCAATTTCCATCTCTCTTATTTTTTACCATAGGGGAGAACTCTCCTTGAGCTGATGTACTTTGCCCATTGGTCTACTAAATCTTTACACTCGGTTAAGGCCCACAGTCCTTTAAAGGGATTTGTTTCAGTTGTTCTGCCCTGCCTCAGCTTTAGCTTGATCCAGTCATGTGCTCAGTGATGACCCAGTATGCTACTGATGCCTTTCAGTCAGCTCACCTGCTTTTCTCCTAGATTTAACCCTGGTGAAGCCCAGAGAGGTGCCCCCAGAAGCACACTTCCCAACTCGAGTGCGGCTGTGCTCCCTCCATGGACACCCTGAAACTTCCAGGAGAAGAGGCGGCTGGTTGACTTTGTGACATGACACACACATCATTAATTTGTTACAAATGTACTTGGTTTTTATTTAATCAACCAAGATATTATTTTCTTTCTTTCTTCTGTTCAAGTAGTTATGGGTTTCTTTCTTTCTGGGATTATATTTCCTTTGAATACTTCATAGGCTCAGGAAACAAATTAGTTTTTAAAAAAATCTATAATTTATGTAGCTTGTTTTCATTCTATGTTAAAAAACAAACAAACATGACACTCTTAATTTTCTACATCTAACTGAAGCCAGTCTTCCTAACTGCAGTTATAAAAACAATTTACTTTGAGAATAACAGTGGTACATATTTTACATTGAGAGGAAATGAAGATGAGTAAAAACGTAGATAACCTGGCTTTAGCTTTTCAACCTACATAGACATATTTTAAAATTATTTCTTGGACTTTCTGTGGACTCAATTGTTTTTCCAGTTTTGATTTTAAAATCAGAAATTCATAAACACTATGTATGGTAAGTATAAATGGATTCCTACTTTGATTCAAGTTCATACATGAGTGTTTATTCCAAATGAACATGCTTAAGTTTGACTTTATGGAAAATGTATGATGCAGACAAGATCTCTTAATAATATACTTGCCATAGTCTTGTTAGGATTCGTGTAAAACAAAAACAATAACAAACAGCACCATGAAAGGCAGGGAGAAATAATTTTGAGATCAAAATTATTATAATTTGTTTAAGAAAACTGAAGTGCACTTGTTTCTACATTACCGAAACTTTGAAACAAATTAATGAGAATGCTGTCCCACACAGATGGATCAATTATTCAATCATTTTCAGGAGCCTTAAGGGAAATTGGATTTCTAACACCATACTTTTATTTATTGATAATATGCGACCTCTTAAGATGTTGGACATGAGCCCACCCTTTTATTACAGTTACTCCATGTGTGCCTTCCATCTTTCCTTGATGCTGCCTGTATCATCCAATTGGAGCAAGACAGGACTTTCTACTCCCACAATTTCAGTCTCAGGAATTCACAGCGGCACTTAGTTCTAACCCATCCTACAGGATCGTTATTAGACAGAATCTCTTTGATGGCAGTGGGTTTGGTTTGGGTCTGTGGTACCATTCAACATTTGCCTGTAGAAACCTTAAATATGAGATCTCTAAGTTTAAATATTTTCTTCACATCTTTGAGCTTGAGAAACACTGAGTAGAGTCTTTCCTTTGGGTTTTCTGCTTTCTGTTCTGCATATTTTATTACAAGACTCTATCTTCTCTAGCTGCCCTTCAAAATTTTCTGTTGGGATTTTTACTTCAGAACTTAGTCCAGTTGCTTTAGCTTCTCTATATTCAGTATTGATTTTCAGAATCTCTTCTGTCATCCAATTTTGTATTTTCTTTCTTACCTGTCTTGGTAATGACCTTTTACTTCCTTCCAATATGATGTTTGCAATGCTGTTCCACAAATTCACTGGTCTTCACATATTGGGTTTTAATGTATCAATTTTATTATTTGGATGGCCTCTAAACACAGGTGGGATATATTCAAGTGTGAAATTTGACTGGTATACTTAATTTTCATCTGCTTCAGTCTGAACTTGCATATGATAATTAACAGTCTGTCCAATGTTCACCACAGGCTGTGTTGGGCTGAAGATATTTAGCTTCTTTGTTAACTCATTGATGACAAGAAATTAGGAAGAGATATACTAGACAACTACATGGAAGAGACCCATGCTTTTTGCCCATTATAAGGAATGGTAAATCAAAAGATCATGGGAATTATTGGAAAATAGCATTAATATCACACACTAGTCAATTTTTTCTGGTGACTCTTAAATAATACCACCAGCAATACTTTGACAGGGAGCAGCGAGAAATTCAATCTGGATTCAAACAAATAAATGAAAGAAAAGGTATCATTGTTGATGTCAAATGGATTTTGATTGGAGCACAGGATACAAGAAAGATGTTTACTTGGGTTTTATCAATTATGCAAAGCATTCGACTATATGGATAATAACAAGATAATAACAAACTATGGGTAGAATCACAAAGAATGGAAATCCCAAAACACTTAATCATACATATGCAGGGACTGAAACAGACAGAGAGGCAGTCATATCAATCAGTACCCGGAGCTAATGAATGCTCTCAGATCAGGAAAGGTATGCATCATTATTGTATCTTTTCACAATATTTATTCAATCTGTATGCAGAACAAATGATCTGAGAAAGTGGAATGTATGAAGAAGATGTGACCGGGAGTGCAGGAAGGCTAATTAACAACATATGGTACAGATAAACCTTGATTGGTGAAAGCACAGAGGACTTGAACACGTTTTCAGAAGGAACCAGTGCCTATGGTTAAGGTAGAGTGTTGTCTTTGAAGAGGAAACTCCTCGATCAAATTGACCGACAATGCCTGAAGCAATGGGTTCAAGGTGGAAGCCATTTTCAAGGATGGCTTGGGATCGGACAGTGCTTTATTCTGTTGTAAATAGGATTGCTATGCATCATAACCAACTCAGTGGTACCTGCCAACAATAGGAGGAAGACTTTTAAAGAATGTTGGGATGACCTCAAAGATGAGCCAAGAAAAAGAGGGCAGCCTTACTCAGCAAGTGAAGACACTGACTAAACTCCAGAAATGTTGGAATAAAATGATAAAATTATCACTAATATAATAGCTACTGAAGTAAGGGTTGCATATAATTTAGCAAATTCTCTTTTAAAGGAAACTTTTCCTTAAGAAAGGTTTTAGCTGAATGGATGCCAAAAACATTGTAATGAAGGTCAGCCAGCTCAAAGACCTGATGTTTTCATCAGTCTTTAAGCAAGATTAAAGTTAATGAAGGTTATTTTATGGAATCAATTAAAACTAGTAATTGATCTTTGATTTAGTAATACAATTCAGAGAGTAAGGTCCTATAGAAAGAGACGTTTCTAAGGAGATCTGCTGAGACAGTACACTAGATTATGGTGACTGATTTGGGATTCCAAACACCTAATATTTATAGAGATTTTTGGAAGGATAGAAGAGACCTATGGGGGCTTATTATGAAGAAGTTTTGAAAATATGAAAAGCTGCATTGGTGGAAAAAGCTTAGAAAGTTTATACCAAGGAATTGTTTTTCCATTACAATGTATCTTTTCATTCTTTGGGGGTAGCAAGTGCTGTACTACACAAATTTCATTGGGAAATCTTCCTTCATCTACTTCGCATTCCTAATATTGGCTCTTTTGATATTTTTGTTCCCCCAATTCAAAGGGAAATGACTTGAGTCCCTCAAAAATGCCAACACATTAGTTTTAATATGAAAAACATTCTAAAAGAAGAGAACACTTTAGGGAGGTCTTAAGGAGATTGAAACACAACCTTAAGACATGTTTACAACTCACTGAAAGATTTGTCAGGAAACACAATAGCTTCACATGTTGGTATTTTCTACAATTTTAGCAATAACTTTTTACTTACTCTCATATCAGGAAATATTTTTTACCTTATGATTACATACTGAAATATTTTCAATTAATATGGCCTTTCAAATAATAATCCTTTATTCGATGTATTGCAAAATTAGCCTCTGTTCCTATGAATATAATCCCATTTTGGAAGGTGTTTTCTGCTATGTGAATGGGCTAGATTAATGTGGGCTGTGTTATGAGTCTCTACCATACTAGAGGGTGTGAACCAATCAGTATACATTGTTGCTGAA
>NW_022111324.1:39196888-39198308 GCF_000313985.2 Echinops telfairi | reverse complement strand
TTCTGCTATGTGAATGGGCTAGATTAATGTGGGCTGTGTTATGAGTCTCTACCATACTAGAGGGTGTGAACCAATCAGTATACATTGTTGCTGAAAGACAAAGACCACACCTCCATCGAAGTCATTCCTCTAGGTATGCGTGATCTCCAAAGTTGACAGAGAATCCCAGGAGCCTTGAGGAAGAAGAGCCATCCATGGAGCACATGGGGAACTCTGTCTAAAGTGGCCGAGACTGATACCAAAAGCTAAGGCACCGAGACCCTGAAAGAGGAAAGGAATCAGGCGAAGGCCTAAGGCCTAGGGAAAGAGATAAAAGACAGAAAAGAAAAGCAACATAGAGAACATGAGGCTGCGAGGCAGAGAAACGGGCTTCCTGGCCCATGAAGGTAGAGGCCAAGAAGTCCCATGGCTGAGAGGCTGATGACTAGAGAGAAACTTGGCTGCAGGGTGAGACATGTTGCTGTGGACCAAGGACAGAATTCTTAAAATGTTCTGATCCTGGCTTGTGATGACTTTCCTTTATAAACCCTCTTAACTACCTAACAACCCTGCTCCCTAAATCATGAGCATTGTCTGTGAGGCAGTTGTGCAAACAGAACAAAGGAATTGTTTAAACTCAGGAAAAATATATGTCAGAGTTGTATCCTCTCACCATATTGTTAAATGTGAATGCTGAACGAATCATAAGAGAAGCAGGATTATATGAAGATAGTTGTGGCATAAGGCTTATAAGAAGGCTAATTAGCAACCTGAGATGTAGAGCTGATACAAATTTGCTCTCTGAAAGTGAGGAGAACTTGATGCGCTTGCTTATGAAGATCAAGGATTGCAGCCTTTAGTACTGATTAAAGGTCAATGTAAAGAAAACCTAAATCCTCACAATTGGACCAATAGGTAACAGCATGGCAAATGGAGAAAAGATAGAAGCTGTCAAGGATTTTGTCTTGCCAGAATCCACAATCAATGCTCATAAAAGCAGCAGTTAAGAAAACAAAAGAAAAGAGTTGCTTCAGGTAAATCAGTTGCACAAGACCTCTTTAGCTCATTGAACAGCATACATGTTACTTTAAGGACTAAAATACACTTGACACAGCCATGGTGTTTTCCTTTGCCTCATATGCATGTCAAAGTTGGACACTGAATTGGAAAGACTGAAGAAGAAGCGATACATTTAAATTGTGGTGCTGGGGAAGAATATTGAACGTACCATAGACTGCTAAAAGGTAAAGAGGACCCGTCTTATATGCATGCTCCTGCAATAAGATCAAAAGGATCCGTCTTGTATGCATGATCCTACACTGCTAAAATGTCAAAATGATCTGTCTTAGATATACGTCCAGTATGCTCCTTTGAGGCAAGGATGGCGAGACTTTGTTTTACATGCTTTGGACATATTGTCAAGATAAACCAGTCTCTGCAG
>NW_022111324.1:39178867-39196788 GCF_000313985.2 Echinops telfairi | reverse complement strand
TAGATATACGTCCAGTATGCTCCTTTGAGGCAAGGATGGCGAGACTTTGTTTTACATGCTTTGGACATATTGTCAAGATAAACCAGTCTCTGCAGAAGGAAATTACGTTTGGAAAAGTAGAGGGGTAGCGAAGAAGAGAGAGACCCTGGACATGGTGGATTGACACATTGGCTGCCACAATTCAGGCCGAGGAACAATTGTGAAGATGACGCGGGACTGGGCAGCATTTCCTTTCGTGTGCACAGAACTGGCTCACTGGCTCATAGCAACAACAGTAAATTTGAAACACACATATTTTGATATGAGGATGCTATCATTAAATACTTAAAATATACTTAAAAGCAAAGTACGTAAGGAATTTTCCCCAATATAATAGACTAAACATGAAATCAATCTGTGCATAGAATTGTATTGCAGCATATGACAGAGCTCAGGTGTTAAAACAATATTATTTGAAAAGTTTTTCACAAGTTATTGGAAGGTCATTTCATATGGAATCTCATTCCAAATGGAATCTCATCTTGATCAAAGTAAAGGTAAAGGTAAAGAAAAACACAATAAAATGACCTCTTCAAAGCAATAAAAACCATCTCTAGGGTGTGGCACTTAGATTTTATTTCAACTTAAACCTGTGTGAAAATGTAAGGATTAAGTCACAAGTTGATGATGCCTCCTTGAGGTAATGATCTTTTTGTAGGACTGAACCTGGAACTTCTCTCTCCAGTCATTCACTCTCCTCCTCCTCCTTGGGACTCTAGGTCTGGCTCCAGAGGTGGCCCTAGCTGAATGGGAGACATATCAGTGCCTGGTCGTCTTTCTACAGACCTGGGAATCAGTGCCCTGCCATGGTTCTACGTATGACTACTTACCCACTGCCCTGTAATCTCCCTTGCTTCTGTATCATTGATCTGCATCTGTGTGAGTTTGAAGAGGGCCCTGGCTCATATCAGGCCAGTGGAGTTGAGTTGGACTGGACTGGGATGCTTTCTTGATATAAAATTACTTTTTGCTCTAAAGTTCTTTCTGATTTGAGTGTAATTGACTCTGCTTCTGTAGTCAACAAAGCATAACATAAGGAGAGATCGAGTTGTTCTAGTAGCACACATATTAAAACACTGGGCTATAAGCCAAGACATTGGCAGTTTACACATACTCAGACACACTACCGCTGAGTCACTTCCCCTCGAAGGCTGTACCTCTTCACTGTAGAAGAAAGCCGCGTCTTCCTCTCGTGGCAGACACATGAGGAGCTCAATAAAAGAGAGACGTGGCCGTCAGAACTGACAGCCGTGGAAGTCTTGTGAGGCCTTCTACTCTGTCTGATGGGGACATCACAGGTCAGAATAGATTCAGACTGTGCTGCTTTTGTGGGCCACGGGCAACTGAAAAGTGGACCATAACTTATGGCCATAAAAGATAAATAACAGGAGACATATTTGACCAGAGCTATGTAATATAGTACTCTGGCTTTTATATCAGGAAAAAATACAAGTTGTTCTTTACATCTTCCCAAATTAGCCTGCTTGTCAGATTTTGAAGTGGAAACTCAGATTGCAATTACTAGAAAACTGAGAACTGAGATATTAAGGTCAATCCTTATAATACAATATGCTTATCAGGACTTTGGCAAAAGGTAATATTCTTATCAGAATTACCAAAGGATTACTGCAATTATGTGGGAGAAGAGCCATAATTGAGTGAAAGATATGGACGGTGGTACAAATAGAATTATAGCTCATTAATTTCTTGTAACTCTCTGTGTGATTGTCTTTTTCCATCCACTAAAGAAATCCATTTTTACTTTGGAATGTTTCTTTTGATATGCTTTGTATACTTCCTTTTCGTTTTATTTTTTAGATTGTTGAAGGTAATACAGACTAAAGAGAAATATTAATGGCTCATGATTAGAACAGAGAGGGGAATAATAAAAAATTACTTCACTACATATTTTACTGGTGACATAGCTTTCAGCATCACAGTAACATGTCAGACATGGGAGCAAGGCAAGCTGACAGAGTAGTGGTAGGCTGCCCAGCAGGGGCAAGTTTCAGCACAACGTGCAGAAGAAGAATTAATTATGAATAAGGAAGACTGCCCATTTCTGAAGAAATAGCCACGGAAAGCCTAAAGAAAAGAAGGAGAACATTATCAGATACTGAAACCTCATGTATAGCAGCAAAAAATTGTAAGAGATGGTGTCAGGAAGTGAGACCCTCAGGTCAGGAGGCAATCAAAATATGAATGAGGCATAGCTGCCTTCTTAAAGCACATTCAAACGTAATGATGTGAATGGCGCAAAGTCAATGCTGATGGGGCGTAGCTCAACTTAAGAAGAAACACCTGAAACAACTCTTACTCATCAGAACTTGGAAAGTTGAATGTATGAATCTAGGAAAATTTGAAGTCGTCAAAAATGAAATGAAACACATACATATCAAGATCAAAGACATTAGTGAGCTGCAATTGACTGGCACTGGCCATTTTAAATCAGTAAATCAATAGGGTTTACTCTGCTGGGAATGATAAATATAAACATATTCATTGACAAAAAGTACAATTAAAACCTCTCTTGAAGTTTAATGCTGTCTGTGGTAAGATAATATCTATCTACATACAAGGAAATACAGTTAATACAACTAATAATCAAGTTTACCTCTGAACTACTAAGCTAATAATGAAGAAATTGAAGAATTCTACCAATATCTTCCATCTTAAGTTGAACAAAATATAATCAAGATTCATTGATAATTGTTGCTTATAGGAATGTAAACGTTGGGAAGAAAAGAGAACAGTAATCAGGAAATAAGGCTTTGGAGTTCACATGATGGACTTTTGTAAGACCAATGACAAGAACATAGAACAAGGGACCATCATTGTTGATACTAAATATATCTTACCCGAAGGCAGAGAATACCAGAAAGATGCTTATGTGCTGCCAATGTGGTGGAGAAAGCTGCACCTGGGGGTCTTAAAGGCTTGAAGATAAACAAGCAGCAGTCTAGCTGAGAAGCAACAAAGTCCACATGGAAGAAGGACACCAGCCTGTGTGATCATGAGGTGTCGATGGGATCAAGTAGCAGGCATCAAAGACCCAGAACAAAAATCATATCATTGTGAATGAGGGGAACTGTGGAGTGGAGACCCAAAGCCCCTCTGTAGACAATTGTACATCCCCTTAGAGAAGGGTCACAAGGAAGGGACCAGCCAGTCAGAGTGCAGTATAGCATCGTTGAAGCATACAATTTTCCTCTAGTTCTTTAATGCCCTCCCTCCACCCAGCAATATCATGTTCCCAATTCTACCTAATAAATCTGGCTAGACCAGAGGGTGTACACAGATTCAGATCAGAGCTGTCAACACAGGGAATCCAGGACAGATAAACCCCTCAGGACTGATATTGAATGTAGCAATACCAGGAGGGTAAGGGTAAGGTCGCTGGCGGGGGGGGGGGGAACACCTGATCATAAGGATCTGCATCTAATCCCCTCCCAGGGAAGGACAACAGAAAAGTGGGTGAAGGGATACATTGTTCATTGTAAACATGAATAGATAATAGCAATTTATAAAGTATCAAGGGTTCATGAGGGAGGGAGGGTAGAGGAGGAAAAAAAATGAGGAGCTGATACCAAGGATTCAAATAGAAAGAAAATGTTTTGAAAATTATGATGGCAACAAATGTGCAAATGTGCTTGACACAATGGTATATGTATGTATTGTGATAAGAGTTGTAGGAGCCCAATAAAATGATTTTTTTTAAAAAGATGCTTAATAGCATTTTATTGACTAGGCAAAGGCATTTGATGGTGTGGGCTATAACAAACTATGAATAGTCTTGGGGATAGTGGGAATCCCAAACACTTCAGTGTACTCATGCAGAACCTGAACCTGGATCAAGAGGCAACTTTGCGAACTTAACAAGGGAATACTGCATGGTTTAAAATTGAGAAAGGCATGCATCAAGTTTATATTCTCTCACCACACTTATTCAAATTGTAGACTGGGCAAATAATCAAAGAAGCTGGATTATATGAAGACAAGGCTATATCAGGAAAGAAGGAAGGCATATTAACAACCTAACATGTGCAGATGACAAAACTGTGCCTACTGAGAGTGGTTTACTTGCTGATAAAAACCAAGCATTACAGCCTTCAGTATGAGTTACAAGTCCATGTAAAGAAACCCCTTTATAAAGTAATATCAGGATTCACACTGAAAACATTGAAATTGTCACGTATGTTGCCTTACATGAATCACAATCAATGTTATGGAAGCAGGAGTCAAGAGATCAAAGGACACATTCGTTGGATAAATCTGCTGCTCAAGCACTCTTTAGAGTGTTGAAAAGCAAATATTTTACTTTGTGCATTAAGGAGAATCTGATTCTTATTGAATAAGCAAGACTGAAGAAGGATCAGTGCATTTGAATTATGGTGCTAATAAAGAATACTGAAAGAACCTTGGACTGCCAAAACAAACAAACCCACACCGCACATCTATCTTGAAGTAGTACAGCCAGAATACTCCTTAGCAAAGATGGAAAGACTCATCTCATGTACTCAGGAAAGGTTATTAGGAGAGGCCAGTTCCCAGAAAAGGCCACAGCAGTATGGTTAATTCCAAAGAAACTGTGTTTAAGATATGCAGACAATCAACGAATGGCTGCAGAAAGGTTTCTCAGTATAGTTTTTTAAATCTCTTTAGACTGTCCTGAAAAAATAAAACAAGTCCATTAAAAAGATTGTCTTACTAGGTATCTGCTAAGCCAATTAAATTCAAGGCACAGACGTCAGCTCACGTGGCATCTGACTGTGTTTTGGGAACCCAAAAGTGTACTCCTGATACATTTTATAGAAAAACACAGGACAGAAATGGAGGTGAATTCCAAAGAAATATTAGGACAACCAAAAAGTACATTGATGAGAAAAAGGTCCCCAAACTTTCATACAGGAGCTTTCCTCCCCCTGCCGGCCCCCCCTGTCATGATAAAGGATCTGCTCATTCTCTGAAGGTGGTAAGGGCTGCTCTGTAAGCATTTTGTTGGGAAACTTTACCCTGTTCACCCTACAGACATGAACTTGTCCCCAAATTCAAAGAACATTTGAAAGGAACACAATGTGGGTCTTCTGAGGATGCAAACTCTGCCATTTTGACGTGATGTAAATCAAAGAGTACAAAATTCTTCAGGGAAGTTAGGCTGAAATCAGAAACGTACAGAGGCACATGTAGGTTTTCTAGAGAAACAACATTTTTGCATTTTCATATTTTTATTTAATAAAGTTTTCTGTGAGTTTCAGAAATACTTTTTGCACACTTTCATACATAGCACGTGACACCATAAGCTACTTATTTACCGCTAGTCATAATTTTCATGATTATTTTTCTCCATATCATTTATTTTACTTGTTTCTGGGCTTGTTATGTTCTCAATTAAATTTTCAAATTGTGTCAATTCTTCAAGAGATCATTTGCTATTAGCAGGGAGTTTATACTTATTCCTGGAAATATTTTTATCCAACATTCTTACACATAGCAGATAGCATTTCACATATATCAATAATATAATTTTGGAAACTTGATCTTTCCAAAATGCCACATTTTATATACCAGTATGTGTTCTTGGAAACCCCATACAAGGTGTTAATGAGTCAAAATTGACTCAACAGCAGTGGGTTGCATGTGCACCCAAATTATGTTCTGCTATATCACAATTTATACTATAATATAAATTCTCTCTTAAGTATATTTTAAGTTAAAAAAGAGAAATCTAGTATAAATGATCAGTCTATGGCTGCTCAAACTAAGAACTAAATTCCATTTTCAGGGACCTAATGATTTTTATCATTTCCAGCTGCCATATTCCATGTTGACTTTATTGTGTCTCATTTTTCTTCTTGTTGTAAAACATTTACCAGAATCATGCAAGTCAAGCGCTCTCATTTACACTTACTGGAAATACCTACCTCTTCCCTTAATTTTGAGGAAAGATGTCCCATAGCATATTCAATAGATTGGACTCCATGCCTTCCTGAAAACTAGTCTATGTTAAGAGAGGAATACCATTGAAAGACAGCGTGAAGCTCACATTTGCCACAAAATACAAAACAAAGTTAAAAAACGAAACAAAAACTGACCACAGTACTTTATATAGAAATGCATGGCATTCATTAATTAATGACCCACCAGAACAGGGTTATTTTTTTATCAGTACCTGGTTTACAATAGAGTAGAATACAATGGTTTGGAATTGGAGAGTAAGCCATAAGGTACATTTTCATTTAAACTAGATCTGATAAAAGCTGTCTACTGATTTTAATACTGTCTAATTTCTGAGATATATTATAAAACCAAGACACAATTACTTAGTTTGACCAAGTTGAAATTGTATTAGTAATAACAAAACTTATTTGGAAAATTAGAAATTACCTATTTATTAAATTGAGGATGGAAACCACTTGAAAATAATCAATGTTCTTAGTGTGATTTCAGTTGGCTATATTACAACTGAAATTGTAAACTGGAGTATACATACATGGACGTTTTTTGCACAGCATTATAAAACTTTATTTGCAAGGGTGTCGTTTTCTGAAAACTCTATAGCATTAACTTGAGACTGTTTTTTGGCTTCAAAAGTTAAAACGACTCCCAGTATCAGGTTCTCTATCTCCACTCAGGGCAACAGGGAGTAATAAGTGTTCAGGTTGCTTTCTGCATGAAGTCTAAGAAAAAAATATTTTTAAAAAACAGGAAAAAGAAATAAATTCTCTTTAGAATGTTAGAGTGTCAAACAGAAGAGTGTTTGAAACCTTAAAAGTTGCCTGAGACAGGTAACATATAAGAATACCTGGACATAATTTGGGTTCAATTCCAGGACATCACAATAAAGCTAATAAAGCAATAAAATAATTAACAATAATTTTTGGTATACAAGTGAATATAATACTTATGTTCACGTTAATGCAATAGCATTATCACAAAGTTTAACATATTTTAGAAATACCAAAATGTAACAAAATACATGAAGTGAGTACATGCTGTGGAAGAAATGACACAGATAGACTTGCAAATGTTCAGTTTGTAAAAAAACACAGTATCTGAAAAGCACAATAAAGAAAAATGTGATAAACTGTGTGTTTGTTTTTATAACTACATTAGACTAAAGGAGGGGGGAAATCACACAAACACATTTGTATATGAAGACAAAGTTGAAAGATAACATTTAAACTCTTCTTATTCTGTCAACTTGAAATTTGGCAGATTTTAATTAGATTAGACCATATTAGAGTTTGTTTTGTTATCACTAGGAATTATAATGATTATACATTTATTTTTTCAGTTATTTAAAACCTCTTTTAAGTCAAAGTAAGTGTCTTCCAGCTCAGGACAAGATGGATGAAATACATTCTATCTTATATCTCCTTTAATCGCAACCAAAAAAGTCCCCCTATAGAAAACTTGCAAATCACTGATCAAAAGGTGATGAACAATATAAAAAAGAAGACAAACTTTAGCGTTCTTAAGGAATGACCTGACTAAATACTTGGAAATTTATGCACCGACCCACCAGTGTGGTGAGAACTTTGGCACAGGGAATACACAGGCTATCAGAAATAGGGAAGGACACAAACACAGAGGAGGCACAAATTGACAAATGGGATATACAGTACTGAAGATAAAATACCTACGTACATTGAAAGGGTTTGGTTTCTTATCTTTCTTCCTTTCTTTCTTTTCTTTTGTTTTCTCTTAATAACACAGAAATAACCCTTCTCAATAATGGAGAAAAAGCCCAACTCATCTGAGTGCATTGGTTTAACCCTGTCTTACATTCCTACTTTAAATAAAAAAAGGAGTGAATTACCACTTTACAAGGCATTGCTGAGCAGCCTATTGAATCAAGTGCTGACCTCAGGGTAACACATAAATACAAAGAAGAGAACAGAGTTGTTGTCTGCCCCCGGTCTATTGCGACTCAACAACTCCATGGACAATAGAACAGAACAGCGCCCAGTAGTGCATTGTCTTCACAGTTGATGCTATGTTTTACCCTATTGAAGCCACTGTGTCAATCCATCTTGTCGGGGGATTTTCTTACATTTGGGTAGATATTATCCTATCATAGACAGTATTGTACTTCAAAATAGATCTTGAAATATCCTTTTTGAGAATGAATGCAGCTCCATTCCTCCTGAGTCTATCATTCCAGGCACAGTAAACCATATGACTATCTGATTTCCAATGGCCATTTCAACTGCGATATCAGGTTTTATGTATTTTCTTTCATTTTTGACCACATCCAATTTTCTTAGATTTAAGCATTGTACATTTCAAGTATTAGTAGATGTTTAAAGCTGTTTCTTCTTATTGAGTCATACACCCTCAAAAAATGAAGGTCCTAAATGCTTTACTAGATCCATATCATTATGGTGATCTCTAATTTGAGAAGGCAGGTTTTCTCAGTCATATATATATTTAATGTTTTTTGAGGGAGCTCTTACAGCTCTTATCACAATCCATACATCATTTTCAAAACATTTTATTTCTACTTGAACCCTTGGTATTAGCTCATTTTCCTACGCCCCACCCCACATCCCTATACAACAGAATGCAGTACTGCCTTTTCCTTGCCCACCCTATGTATGCTGCTGTGTTTGAGCCCGTCCTTGGAGTGCCTGTGTCAACCCATCTCATGGAGGTCTTTCTCTTTTTATTGGCTCCTACCCTTTACCAAGCAAGGCATTGAACGTTCAGGGTATGGTTTCTCCTAATAACAAGTCCAAAGTGTGTGAGACAAATTCTCTTCACTTTCTCACTGTACTTTTTTTGAGACTGATTCCTTTGTTCTGCACATGGTATTTTTAGTATGTATTGCTAACATAGTAAATCAAGTGTGTCAATTCCCTCTGGTTTCTCTTATTCAGTGTCTAGATTTCACAAGCATATGAGGAAATTTTTAAAAATCCATAGATTGTCTCAAGCACACATTCATCCTTAACGTGGTATCTTTGCTCTTTTACACTTTAAATTAATCATGTACCCAATGCAGCAGATTGTTTGATTTTTTTTGACTATCACTTCCAGGAGTGTTCATTGTGGATCCAAGTAAAATGAAATATTTGACAACTTTAATCTTTCCTCCAGTTATCACGATGTTGTCTATTGAGCCAGTTCTGAGGATCTGGCTTTTCTTTGCAATGACTTTCACTCCATACTGAGGGCCACAATTTAAAATTGTATAGAGTGTCACTATGAGACAGAAGGCCCTCAAAGGCAGCTAACAACAAAATATGACACTGCTTAGAGAGTCTCATTTATGTGTTTGCTCTTTCCTGAAAAGTCATGAATATTGAATTAAGTCTGAAATGATGTTATTCTTGTTAGGTGGCATCAAGTTTGCTCTGCCTCACATCAACCCTATGTACAACCAAATGAAATTCAGGTGGGATATTGTGATGGTTGTATTTAGGCTCTTGTGGACTTGTCTTAATTGTATTCAGCTTGAACCTGAACATGAGTATGAGCAATTGATAGTCTGTTCCACAGTCATTCCCTGGCCTGCTTTTAACTGCTAATATTGAACTTATCCATTGTCTCTTCTGATAGATGTAGTCAATTTGATATCTATGAATTCCATCTGAAGAAGTCTATGTGCAAAATTCACCTTTTGTGTTATTGAAAAAGTATATTTGTTCAGAACAAGACCGTGGTCTTGCAAAATTCTATTATACAATCTCCAGCTTCATTTCTACCACCAAGTCCATATGTTCTATTGTTCCCTCCTCTTTGTTTTCAATTTGCGTTTCAATCACCAATAATTAACAATGCATATTGATTGCATGTTTGATCAATTTCAGATGGAAGTCGTACATAGAATTCTTCAATTTCCTCATCACTGTCTTTTGTGATCAGTGCATAAATTTGAATAATACTTGTATTGATTGGATGTCCATGAAGGCAGATAGCTAAAACATTAGTGAATAGAAAAGTTAAAACAGCACTACCATCTCCGGAACAAAACTTGATTCTTACAGAGTGCCCACAATCATTTCTCCTATCAGTGCATGCCAAGATTAAAGAAATAATAATTTTTTATTCATTACATATTTCTAAAAGTAATTATCTTTCACTAATAAACAATTTTTGAACTCAGAACTTTACAATATCTATAAATAAAAAGATATTTAAAGCCTGGTATCATTACATTGACAAATAATCACTTCAGGTACAAGTCGAATTAAAAATATATTTGGCTGAAAACTTTATTATGACAATTTTTTTCTCTTCTAAAAGAGTTGATTAAAACTATGTAGCTCTATTCTAACCTGAAAAATCCTTTCTGTAAAAGTTGACAATAGGGTTGATGACCTTTTTGCAGCCAAGGTTAGATAATCATAAATGTAAATTTTAAGACCTATCTTGTACACTAAATTATAAGTTAGAACATTTTAACAGCTAAATTTCTGCTCTCAGGTCATGAGAATTATTCAGTACCCTGGGGCAATAATTATTATACAGAAATCTTCTATTTCAAAAAGTTACTAATGGAGCTATTAGCAATGACAAAATTGGTTGACTTGAATCTCACTTTCTCTATTTCCTGTTTTATTACTTCATTTAGATGATCACAAAGAGGAAAAATGCTCAAAGATACGGATAGGAATAGTAGGAATAAAATATAATCAAATATAACCCAAAATTTATTTGGATCTTTCCCAGAGCTTCCTACTGGTTCATTCTGATTCCACCGTCTGTTAAGAATTTGCATTTCTACACTACATATACAAAATTAGAGTCTGTAGTTTTCCAAGATATCAGAGTGATTTTTATAGGTGTGGAGATTTTATACATAAAAATCACTTGGAAAATTTTGATGCAAATTTTTGAATCAGTATACATAGGGTGAGAATTCAAATTCTAAACAGAAAGTTGAAACTGAATGAACTGAAACCCCCATTTTTGCTGCCTTTTTGAGATATTGGTAAATTTATATGGAACCTCTAATTTCACAACTCAGTTTACCACATTTTGTGAATTTACCCACATGCCTTGTGCGAGTGTGCTGCCTGCTCCAGTGAGATCAATTTGTTCCAATGTTTGTCAGCATTAGCGCTACTTCCTTCTCTATTTCCATACACTAATCCAATCATATTTGGCTCTGTATAAAAATTTGAAAATTGAGGAATATGTAAAAGTGAAGAAAGAAGAGATGTACATTGGAGTTTGTAATTATCTCAATCAAGCACTTCAGTTTTCTTCAATCAAACCACTTTAAGGCAAAAAGAGCCCTGGTGGTACTGTTGAGAAAACATTAGGCTGGTAATTGCAAGGTTTTCCTTTCAAACCCCACGTTACTCCACAGGAAAAACTTGAGACTATAGGCTCTTATAAAGATTTGTAGATACAGGCACCCTATATAGAGTCCTTATGAATCTGAATAGATTTGATGGCAGTGAGGTTGGCTGAGTTGTTTTGAAATGAGCAGTCAATCAAGAAAGCACAATCACATAATCCAATATTTTTTACTCAAATGGAAGTATAAAGAATTATATAAGCCATATTTTATGTAGCTCTTATTTCAAATATAGAAGTCAACATCATACAACAAAACTGCATAGCAAAGACATTTCCTAAATTACACATTGAGGATTGTCTCCTGACGACCTCATAAATGATTTTCTAATCCACCTTCGTAACATGAGTTCCTCTCATTTTGTGGGACGAGCAGTCTCCACGTAGGGGGCATTCCTTCTAGCTCCACTTTAGAACATCTTCTTTAGCGAGTTTGGATCAGCGATAGGGATTGTCATGCTTCAAGTAGACCCCCAGGAAGGTCTTTCTTGTTGCTATCAACCCACCCCTTGGGACGTTTACTGTGGATGTAAGTTTCATTCGATATGATCTTATATTTCCCACTGATAATATCTGTCTGAATGGGGGAGGAGTTGTCACCCTCAGAATGGAGGTATACTTTGTTACTATAATACGTCTCCCTATATGTGCATGTAGCCTCCACGCGAGAGGCCTGCTTTCTAGGAGGAAATTGTTTCAGTCAGTAGGCCATGTAATCCATCAGAAATGGCAGATTGAACAGACTCCATGGGATAAATGTCCAGGTGAGTCCACTGACCTGACCTATGAAGTCCACAGTGGGAAGGTAGAGTTTCCTGTGAGCACAGACTCAACTGCAAGATCCTTCGGTAGCAATTCACAAAAAGCTTTCAGCCAACAGTATATGGATAAGGCAGATGCTAGCACACTTCAAACAACTCCTGGGTAGGTCTGGCTGGTTTTCCAAGCAGAATTTTGGGATCCCTCTGTTTGTGTAGGTAGGTGATGCGGTTGTTAGGATAAGTAGATTTTTGCTAGGCTTCATTGCTCAGTTCATGGCAGTCCATGGTCTGGATAGCTGGACGGAAGGACAGGCGTGGTAGGACATCAATTTTCCTGTCATATGGAGCTCCTACCTTATAGGAATTCTACCAAGTTCTTTACTCTAAAATTAACCAAACATGCAACCACCGTGTCAATAATTCTTGGTGATTGGAATTCAAAAGTTTGGAGCAAAGACGAAGGAACAGGAGTTGGAAACCATATACTTGGTGATAGAAATGGACTTTGAGATCACATAACAGAATTTTACAAGACCAAATATTTCTTCATTACAAATAGCCTCTTTCAACAACATAAATGTTGATTGTACACATGGACTTGACCAGACAGAATACAAAATAATCTAAATGACTTCTGTGGGAAGTAACTATGGAGAAGCTCAATATTTGCACCCAAAATGAGGCCAGGACCCAATTGTGGAGCAATCGATTTCTTTTATGTGAGTTCAAGAAAAAATTTTAAAGTTCACTAGAGTGAATATATGATGTTGCCTATAAACCCCTGAAATTTGAGAACATCTTAATAAAGGAATTCATACACTGCATACTAATGAAAGAAGTCCTGACAAGCTATCGGATGACATCAAGAGCACCATCCATGAAGAAAGCAAAAGATGATTTAAAAGAAAAGGAAAACATCAAAGTGGATGTGAGAAGACACTCTGAAACTTGTCCTTGCTCATGGCGTAGGTAAAGCAACTGCAAGAAATGATAAGAAAAATGTAAAGGGTCACTCAGGCATAAAAATTAAAGTGTTATAATGAAATGCAAAGACCTGGTTAAAAAGTTGAAAAGGGAGGACGTAGTCAGCATATCTCAGGCTGAGAGATGAAAATTCAGGCCTCAAGTTGCAATAATGAAAGATTTTATGGACCAAAAAAAAGGTGGAGGGAGTGTCTGTGCCTAAAATAACTGGTCAGCAGTAGCATCTGATCAAGGACCAGTGATCCTGATGGAAGAAGTTAAGGCTATATGGAGGGAATTTTGAAAAAAAAAGACAAGATGAATTGATGGATTATCAATGGAAATGATTCAACACTCTGACAAAGCAAAGGAAGCACTCACTTCTATTGCTATTTGGGAGATTGCTACCAAGATGACAAACTGAAAGAGATTGATATTTGTGTCCATTCCATAGAAACGTGACCCTACAGAATGTAGCAGTTATTGAATAATATCACTAATGCCACATGCGTGTGCATGTTTTGCTTAAGACCATCCAACAATAATTGCAACAGCACATCAAATTCAAGCAGGATTCAGAAGAGGATGTGGAAGAAGGGATCTCATTGGGGATGTCAGATGGATCTTGACTGAAAGCAGAGACTGCCAGAATAATGTTTACTTGTGTTTCATTGACCACGCAAAGTCACTCAACTGTGAATCATAAAAATAAAAAACCTATTGATACACAGAAAATAATGGGACTTCCCAAACACTTAATTGTGCTCATAGGGAATCTGCATCTGGAGCAAGAGGCAGTCCTGCAAATGAAACACGACAATAGAGTGCAGTTTGGAATTGGAGCAGTGTGTGCAATGGTTGTATCCTTTCACCGTGTTTATTTAATCTGTATGCTGAGCAAACAACTCAAGAACCTGGACTGTATGAAGAATTATGCATCAGAATCATAAAAAGATTTATTAATGAGGGCCGAGAGGCTCTGCAGGGAAGAGACACGTCTGATCTCTGGCTGGCACAGTGGCCTAAAGGATCCACATCTGCCTGCATTTCCCCCAAAGAACCAGCAGGAGGCAGCCTTGAGAAGGTGCAGTTCCATCTCTGGTTGTGCTCTGTGGGCCACACTGCCTTCATCTCCCTGACCCACAACGCTGACCCCACCCCTTCACCTCCGCCCCCAGCGCTCAACCGCTTCCTGCCTCCTGTAGAATTCTGCTCCAGCTCTCAATAAATGCTTCCTGCATCCCTCTGGGGGGAAAAAAAAGGTTTATTAATGATCGTCCATACGCAGATGGTATAACTTCGTTTGCTGAGAGTGAAGAAGACTTTAAGAACTTGCTGATGAAGATCAAGGACTGCAGCATTTTTTAGGGATTACAGCTCAACGCTCAACGTAAGAAAACAAAATCCTCACCATAGGACCAACAGATAACGTTTTGTAAATGGAGAAAAGACCTACACTGTCACTCATTTCATTTTACTTGCCCTCACAATCAATACAATTATGGAAGCAGGAGTCAAAACTCAAATGATACAGTACATTGGACAAATCTGCTTGGACAATACTTCTTTAATGTGTCCAAGAGCAAGGATATAACTTTGAAGACTAAATTGCCCTGACCCAATCCATGGTTTTTTCAATCATCTTATGTACGTGTGCAAGTTGTACATTAAATAAGGAAGATGCCAGAAGAATTTAATGCACTTGAATTACAATGTTGGCAGTGGCTGTTGAAAGTACAATGGACTGCGAGAAAAACAAACAAGTCTGTCTTGGAAGAAGTGCAGTCCATAGGCCTCAAAGAAGGGAGGTTGGTGAGACTTCATCTCTCTTACTTCAGGCAGGTTTTCAGAAACACTAGTCTCTGTCAAAGGGTATCATGATTGGTAAAGCAGAAGGGCAGCGCCAAAGGGAAGGCCTGTCAAGAAGATGGACTGACACAGCATATGGTTTCAGACCCAACTAAGTCATGAGATGGAGCAGAGCTGGGCAATTATTCATTCCATTGTAAGTAGGGTCCCTTTGAGTCGGACTCAATTCAATGGGACCTCAGAAGAGTGATGTAACTCCATGTTGATCCTGTGATTCTTTTCTATGGGCAATTTCTCACTCATTTCATCTTTTCTCCAATTTAGAGTCCTTTACTTGTATTTCTTGTCATTGTGGGAGGGCGTTGCAATCACATTGCTATCTGCTGACAATACCTTGCCCTGTAGTTGTCAAAGACTATGTTCACATTTCAATAACACATCAAAAATATATAAGTAAAATTCACTTAGAAAAGAATAATGAATGCTTGAGGATTAAACATTTAGAAAAATGAAAATCTGACGCTTTAATTGAATAACCGAGACTCCTCCCTTGGCAGGGACATCAGAATCCACCCACCCCCATCCTTAAAAAGCAACAAGATTTGACATTAATGAGTCCACTTATACTTTTAAAAGAAGACCAGTTGTAATTACTGAATTATTTCCTACAACAGCTATAATAAAACTGTGAAACCTAGAACGGAGACACCTGCCAAAGAAGACAAATTCATAGAGTTTCCACTAATAATAGGAGAAATAAAATAAGACTGCACTTTTTGAAAGGCAGAAAATTAAAGAGACTTAAAAAAAAAACAAGGTAGTCTCATTGAGTTACAGCTCCCACAGGTTTAACTGTAATTTAGCTTTATTATTCAATATAAATTTCATTTTCTTTAAGATGTCTGTTTATTTCTCCCAGATATTCAGTACTTTCTCTTTTCCCCCCAGTAATTGCATCAGTCCCCATTAGATCACCTGTAGCATAACATGGCCTATAGAACTGCTCCTGTAAAATCAGTCTAGAAAACTCTATGGGGGAATCATGCTTCATCACATGGGGTCCATGAGTCCAAACCAACTAGGCCTTACCAAACAAGATTAACAACCGCAGCAGGATTAACAACTGCTTCCATACCAAACTTATCCTCAGAAGACAGGTGTCCCAGGTTGAGCTGTAATGTACAGGCCAGTTATTTATATTTCATTTATGTGATAAGCAAATGAATCAATACTCACTAAAGCAGTGTTAACCCAATAAGATAGATTATTTGCTCCTGGCAATGAAATATATTCAAATGTTGCCAAGTACTTCTTCAAATTCTAGAATCACAGGTCCACTTGGCAGGGACGTCACAACCTGATTCTCTCTATATATATCTTTACAGAGTTGAAATGCCAGTAAGTTCAGTTCATCAAATCTTTGGATTATTTTAACTTTTTAATTTTTATATTAATATTTGTTATAAATAGCTCAGTAACAAGTCCAGTCCTTGCACACATTTTGAAATAGTCAGTGACCCATGAGTAACATGCAATGCAAACATGAAACATGTTGATTTGACATTTTAATAAATAATCATGAGTCTTTTCTAAAGATTTTTCTAAAATAGAAATTGATCATGTCTATT
Organism: Echinops telfairi; assembly: GCF_000313985.2. Lineage (NCBI taxonomy): Eukaryota > Metazoa > Chordata > Mammalia > Afrosoricida > Tenrecidae > Echinops > Echinops telfairi. The sequence goes on along the minus strand of NW_022111324.1, from coordinate 39,180,281 downwards.
TTTATCTACACTGCCATCAAAGTGAATAGCATGTGACATTTTCATTAACCTAGGAGTCTTTTTTGTTTGTTTTATTATGCTCCAGAATGGCTGCATACTGGGGTTAACTGATTTGTCCTTTCCCTTTCTGTAATTAAACAAATTTTCTCACATTTTGTCATAATGCCTTGAAAAAATTGATTGTGTTGTAGGTTTTCAAAACTCCCCTGCCCCCAAATTGGAATTGAGACAGGGATTTGAAATGTATCAAATCCATCTGTGAAGGAGAAACAGCTCTTTGTAAACAAGGTAACTAATAGTAAAGAGAGATGGAATTATCTCATTTTTAAGACTCATGAAATACAATTTTGTATTCACATTGAAAATAAAGAGAAAGTGGTGGATGATACATTCATATTCACAAATCTTAGTGGATAAATTAGCAAGTAACAGCTTCTGAAAAACTGGATGAAAATATTTTTTCAATAATATCTATTTGAAATGCATTCATTTCAGAATAATGTCCCAGACTTCTCATTGTATATTAAATCAACACATCAAAATAATGAATAACTTTTCTTAATTAGCATATTAAAATATCAAATCAAGACAAAAGGTGAGATTGTTTAGAGAAGTAATACTGTAAACCCATAACCTCAAGTTGATTCTTACTTACAGCAATCCTCTAGGACATAGGATCCCTCTAGTTTTTAAGGCTCTAAATTTTTACTGAAGCAGACTGCATCATCTTTGTCCTTTAGAGAGAAGGGTGGGTTTGAATGTTGTCTTTTTTATTAGAAGCCTAATACTCAACACTAAGACTTAATACATTGTCTTTTCGCCAGAATACTGTGAAAGTCTCAGGGACCACTTGTGCAAAATTTAGTGAGGTGATTTTCTTTGAATTGATTTGCGCACAACCACATGTGTAGATGAGTTAATTCACTACTTTAAGTTTTATTAAATTCATGTACTATAGGTGAGGTTGTGGTCACGCATCGGGCTGCTACCCATAACTTCTGAAGGGCCAAACCACCAGCCATCCACCTGAAAAGGAGGAGGCTTTCTACTGTAGATCATTTCCAAGACCCACCAGGGCAGCTCTACTCGGTTCTGTGGGGTCACCATGAGTCAGAACCGACTCCATGGCAGTGGGCTTGAGGGATTTTTAAAGATGTTAACCTAAATGTTGTATAGATTTCGACACAATAAAATGCTATTTAAAATTTAATAAAGGGAAAACTGCTGCAGTGCTTTTTAGACTTTGGATCCCACAAACAGGCTGACCCTGCAAGATTTCATAAATTGTCGTTCTAGTCACCTAGGTTTTTCAGCATATTTACCTACATTCCTCATGGCAATGTTCAGTTTCCTTTGTCTTGTGAGTCATTGCACACACATGCACACACACACACACACACACACACACACACAC